>NW_027444960.1:0-175607 GCF_048569485.1 Anomaloglossus baeobatrachus
GGTCTGTGGACCCCCGGGAATAGCAAAACGGAATATAGTAAGACCGTCTCCTACGGCAAGCCGTGCCTGTGTGACGGGGAACCATATGGACTGTGAGTACCCGGCTGTGTTCCGGATGACTTTTCCTGTACAGCAACGACAATAAAACTGTTTGGATCAGACTGTTTTGGGTCACTGCCTCATTGTCGTCCTGGGGTACCCCCACCCCGCTACATTATGTTGGAGAATGCGGGCATCGATCCCGCTACCTCTCACACCCCAGAACTCCTACTTCGACCTCAGCTGGGAGGATGCCCTGGACTACAAGAAATTGAAAGGTGAGATCCTTGCACATCTGGGGGTCAATACCTACGTGAGGGCTCAGCGAGTGTTTTCATGGGCCTATGTGGAGACCTGTCCAGCCAGGTCTCAGGCATATGACTTACTACAACTGGTTAAAAAGTGGTTACAGCCGGAGGTGTTGTCTCCAGCCCAGATGGTGGAAAGGGTGGTGGTCGACCGGTTGGTGTGGACTTTGCCAGTCGCTATTCAACGTTGGGTGGGGCAAGGAGACCCGGGTAACCTGGACCAGGTGGTGAGTTTAGTTGAGCGATATACCGCCACACAGGACTTTATACGAGACTCTGCCACAGTGCGTCAAGCCCGGCGGCCACAGGACCCTGGCCGAGAGACACGTACGGCACTGGTGAACAACAAAAACAAAGCCCATATTGAGGGGGCAACCCACACTGAGAGCGGCAAAAGACTAGTTCCCCCAGGAATAGTAATAAAAACTGGTGGGGCCACCGCTATGAAGTGCTGGAGATGTCAAGGGCCCGGCCATATCGCCGCTTATTGCCCGTTGATTACGGAGTCCATGGATTGTGGGTACACCCGCCGAATGTCTATGTATGCTAATACGGTGTATGCTGCACGCCCTATTCTTGAACCTCCTCTATGTCATGTGTATGTAAATGGACATCGGGCAGAGGCCCTTTTGGACTCAGGCAGTATAGTGACCCTCGTTCATGGGTCGCTGATCTCGGGGTCGGAGTCCACGGAGAGGGAGGTTGGGATTGTGTGTATACATGGTGAACTCCGCAAATATCCAACAGCAGAGGTATGCCTCTCCACTTCGTGCGGGGACGTGACGCATGTGGTAGGAGTGGTGAAAACCCTACCATATGGGGTAGTAATGGGAAGGGATTTTCCGTTGTTTTGGTACCTGGGGGATAGAAATAATACCTTTTCCAAAGCAAAAATAAATCTGGGTGCGGAGCCCGATGATCCCGAGTCGGTGATACCTGCTGTAGGGATCGCCGACCTTGGGACAGGGGGAGACCCTGACAGGGGTCCACTAGAGGTGTTGGCAGGGGAAAGTGAAGAGACTGTAGCGATCCCGGAGCTGGAAACATCCCGGGAGGACTTCAGGATGGCCCTGCTAAGGGATCCTACTCTCTCCCAGGCGTGGGAGAATGTAAAAGAGGTGAATGGGGTGGCCCAACAACCAGGGGCAGAAGTTGTCTTTCCCCGCATGGCGGTTTATAATGATTTACTCTACTGAATAGACAAAAGCAGGGAAGAGATAGTAGAACAACTGGTCGTGCCACAAACCCATCGTCAGGCAGTGCTTAACATGGCTCACACACACCCCCTGGGGGGACACTTAGGGGCTACCAAGACACAAGAGCGTATTTTACGGAGGTTCTTTTGGCCAGGAGTGTACGCAGATGTACGGAAATTCTGTGAATCCTGCCCGGACTGCCAACTGACCTCGCCCATTGCGAGTTTCCGGAGTCCATTGGTGCCTCTTCCAATTATAGAGGAACCTTTTGAACGGATCGCAATGGATCTGGTAGGGCCCCTGGTAAAATCCGCACGCGGTCACCAACACATATTGGTGGTTGTGGATTACGCCACACGCTATCCAGAGGCCATTCCGCTGCGCCATACCTCCGCGAAGCTTATTGCTCGGGAGTTATTTGCCATATTTTGTCGTCTTGGGTTACCAAAGGAGATCCTTACTGACCAGGGGACCCTGTTTATGTCCAAGGTGACAAAAGAATTATGTAAACTGTTGAAAATAAAGCACCTGCGCACATCGGTGTACCATCCGCAAACCGATGGGCTGGTCGAGCGGTGCAACAAAACCCTTAAGTCCATGCTTAAAAAAGTGGTTGCCAAGGACTGGGACATGCTGTTGCCCTATCTTATGTTTGCGCTCCGAGAGGTGCCGCAGGCATCCACGGGTTTTTCGCCATTCGAGTTGCTTTATGGCAGACACCCTAGGGGCTTGCTGGACGTAGCCAAGGAAACATGGGAACAGGAGCCCACCCCATATAAAAGTGTGATTGAACATGTGGCTCTAATGCAAGACCGCATCGCAGCGGTTTTGCCTATTGTAAAAGAACATCTAACGAGGGCACAAGGGGCGCAAAGGCGCACTTATAACACACGAGCCACCATCAGATCTTTTGATGTAGGGGATCGGGTCTTGGTTTTGGTGCCCACGGCCGAGAGTAAACTGTTGGCCAAATGGCAGGGGCCGTGTGAGGTTCGGGAAAAGGTGGGGGAGGTGAACTACCGAATATACCAGCCGGGGAGGAGGAAGCCGGAACAACTGTATCATATTAACTTGCTTAAAGCCTGGAAAGACCGTGACTGTATGGTGACGGGAGTAACACCGGTGGGTCCTGGAGGGAACCTGTAGTGCCACCCATCCTGGGAACAGAAGGGAGTGTACACTTAGGCGACACCCTCACTAAACTGCAGCGTCGGGAGGTTCGGAAGTTGGTACAGCAGAACTCGGATGTGTTTTCCGAGATACCCGGCCGTACTTCGGTTATCCAACATGACATTGTCACCGAGCCTCGAGTAAAGGTGCGTATTAAACCGTACCGAGTGCCTGAGGCCCGGAGACAAGCCATTGCAGCAGAGGTGAAACAGATGGTTACCCTAGGGGTGATCGAGGAATCAAAGAGTGACTGGGCTAGTCCCATTGTGCTGATTCCAAAACCCGACGGATCGCTACGTTTCTGCAATGACTTCCGGAGATTGAATGAGGTTTCCAAGTTTGACCTTTACCCTATGCCCCGGGTGGACGAACTTATTGAACGGTTGGGAAAGGCTCAATATTTCACGACGCTTGACCTTACCAAAGGCTATTGGCAGGTGCCGCTGACAGAGTCAGCCAAGGAAAAAACGGCCTTTATTACACCAGAGGGGCTCTATCACTATGTTGTCTTGCCTTTTGGTTTACATGGAGCCCCGGCTACTTTCCAAAGACTGATGGACATAGTGTTGGAACCCCATCAGAAGTACGCATCCGCCTATCTAGACGACATAATTACACACAACCATGGATGTCAATGGACACCCACATATACGAGTGACACGAAAGACAGTAAAAAAGACACCTTTATTAATATTGATTAAAAAAGTTTAAAACAGACAAAAGGTACCGTAAACAGAGAGGGACACAGTCAGGAAAAGTTACCAAAGATTAATGGTTTTTCAGGTGACCAAAATTATACACCTGCACCGGCATACCTGTTAGACTAATTGCAATATCCTGCGCTGCTCATTGGTTATAATGAATCACTACTGAATTGCTGTGCAGATGGAATTCCACCAACCTGCAGAGCATATGTGTGAATATTGATCAACAACCATGTGCAGAACACAGAGTGCAGCAATAAAGTATTCCACCTGCAGTGAAGATCCACTTACTGCCCCTCACCCATCCAGATCCACACATTGTCCGTGCATGGCATATATATGAATCATGCCAATATCAGTCACACCCCTAAGTGGGGCAACCTTCCAAGTTGGAACTGTCTATGCGATATAACGTTCACCAAAACAAGTAAGGTGAACAAAAATACAGCTTAATAAAGCATAATACATGCCAGGCACAAGCAACTGAGTAGATACCAAGGGGGGAAGGGGGAGTGGTAATGCAGGCAGACTTAAACAGGCAAGACGGTAAATAACAGGTACATTGAAAATGGAAATAACAAATTACATCACCTGAAAATATCCTGCCGCGGCCCTCACACTCCGACACGTGTTTCGCAGTTGCTTTAGGACATGAGGTTGGTAACTATCTAGACGACATCATCATCTTCAGTTCCGATTGGCAGACCCACTTGTCCCAGGTCCAGGCCGTCGTTAACTCCCTGCGGGCGGCAGGGTTGACTGCAAACCCAAAGAAATGTGCAATCGGTCAGGAGGAAGCCCGCTATTTGGGGTACGTGATTGGCCGCGGGGTGATCAAACCTCAAGTAAATAAAATAGAGGCCATCCAAAAGTGGCCCAGACCAGTGTCCACTAAACAGGTGAGAGCGTTCCTCGGCATTGTCGGGTATTACCGGCGGTTTATACCGGACTTTGCTGGGAGAACAGCAGCTTTGACCGATCTGCTGAAGGGGAAAAAGGCGGCTATGGTACGCTGGACCCCTCAGGCTGAGGAAGCGTTTCAGTCCATGAAGACTGCCTTGTGTGGTCAACCTGTCCTCATTAGCCCCGATTTCGGTAACACCTTCCTGGTACAAACAGATGCCTCCGAGGTGGGTCTGGGTGCCGTACTCTCGCAAGAGGTGAACGGAACTGAGAATCTGGTTACCTATTTGAGCCGGAAACTGCCCCGGCAGAAAAGAATTATAGCGTAGTGGAGAAGGAGTGCTTGGCTATTAAATGGGCCTTGGAGTCCCTGCGCTATTATTTGCTCGGGCGACAGTTTCGGTTGGTAACGGACCACGCGCCCCTCGTCTGGATGAGAAATGCGAAGGAACGGAATGCCCAGGTCACCCGCTGGTTCCTGTCCCTTCAGAATTTCAGTTTTACGGTAGAACATCGGGCCGGTTCGTCCCAGGGCAATGCCGATGCCGTGTCTCGGGCGGCCTGTTTGGGTGCGTCCGTTCATCCCCTCGGGTTTGAACGGAGGGGGGGGGTATGTGAGATAGCGGGGCCATTGATATGTGACGGACGGTACGTATCTCCCAGAATGCGCACAGAAACATATTAGAGCCCTACATAGTGGTCAGTCCGGAAACCTCCAGGCCGGGTTATGCAGGTGGCTCATGTCCACAGTTCTCATTTAAAAGCTCTTTGTAAAGGCCTGGGTGGGGCAGAGCGTGTTGTGTAAGCTGCAGAGCAGGAAACTGAAGAGAGTTCAGGCCTGTGTGGAACTATAACACAGGTCTGTGGACCCCCGGGAATAGCAAAACGGAATATAGTAAGACCGTCTCCTACGGCAAGCCGTGCCTGTGTGACGGGGAACCATATGGACTGTGAGTACCCGGCTGTGTTCCGGATGACTTTTCCTGTACAGCAAGGACAATAAAACTGTTTGGATCAGACTGTTTTGGGTCACTGCCTCATTGTCGTCCTGGGGGACCCCCACCCCGCTACAATGGAAAAAATGGATTCTTGCTATGGTATCCCTTGGAGTTTCCTCGGAAATATGTCTGGGTCTCGGGAGTCTGTGTATTCTGTCGATAATAAGTTCTAATTCTTTAACAGAAGGTAATACAGCACATATGATGCTTTTCAAGAATTCGGAAAGTCCTTTCGGGGGTACGGATTCTGGGATGCCTCTTATCTTGACATTGTTTCTACGATTTCGATCTTCCATATCCGCAATCTTGGCTCTTAATTGGCGGATTTCGTTCTTCATTGTTGCTTGCTCCAAGTCTACTGATTGGCTGTTATCCTCAATTTTTTTTATTCTATCTTCATGCTCTGAGAACCTGTTGTTGTTAGAGTCAATGCTGGCTTGCAAAAGCTTGTTTTGATTCTGAAACAGAATATTACATTTTTCGAACATTGTTGCCATTGCGCTTTTCACAAAATTTTCATAGGCGTTTTTATCAGACGAAGCGATATCCTCAAAGTTGATGACATGATTTATTGTATTGCCATTATTATCGTCTGAATGTTCCATTCTAATCTTGTTTTTTGCTGGACTCTGTGTTGGGGATGACTCCGAATCTGATTTATATTCGCCATCCGAATGGGGGTTAGCTATCCTTGATCTGTCCGAATCGGGTTCCTTTCTTTTTTGAGTTTGGTATGTGATGTCCATTGTGCTATCTTCTAAATCTCTTTAGAGCAGGAAAATCACTGTCTGTATAGGGAGAAACTGAGACGGCCTTGATATGTTGAGACACATTGGGAGAGCTAATGCTTCTTGCAGTGTCATGGAGTTGAGTGACTAGTGATACCAGTTTTATCTCCTTTTGTGGTGCAGATTTGCTGCTTGATTGTGCAGATGGTTTCAGTGGGGATTTAGTAGTGTTCTATTTGGTTTGTTGTGTACTTCTTTCCATTTTGCTATTTGTAGTTGGAGTTGGTTTTGACATTTTGTGCTGGTGTAATTACAGTTATAGTATTTGACTACTGTTAGCAATGTTTATTTTAGTCTTGACGGTTCAGTAGCTGAGACCTCTGATTAACTTCAACCTTATGGGAATATGCAGAAATGTCTGTTATTTGTTAATCTTACAAGGAATATGCACTTGTCAGGGCTTTGTTGTTGAATAGGCTATAGACAAGCTGTTTAGGGATCCTGCAGCTCTCCTTGGGTAGTTGTTTTTAACTGAAGTCTGTTATTGATCTTTGTTTATGCTGGTTTGCTGATGCTCACAAATAGTTGGCAGCAAGACCTTTGTCACAGTAGGGTATTATACAGTGAGTTGCAGGCTGAATGCTGCACAGGGTTGCTTTGCAGTACAATAAGTTTTAAAAGCAGTTGTATAGTTTATTATATAGGAGAATCTCCTATTTACAGGGTGATATAAAGTCAGGGCCGCCCTACCTTCACCACTTAAGCTGGTGTCACACACAGCGACAACGACAACGACGTCGCTGCTACGTCACCATTTTCTGTGACGTTGCAGCGACATCCCGTCGCTGTCGCTGTGTGTGACATCCAGCAACGACCTGGCCCCTGCTGTGAGGTCGCCGGTCGTTGCTGAATGTCCAGCTTCATTTTTTGGTCGTCACTCTCCCGCTGTGACACACACATCGCTGTGTGTGACAGCGAGAGAGCGACGAAATGAAGCGAGCAGGAGCCGGCGTCTGGCAGCTGCGGTAAGCTGTAACCAGCGTAAACATCGGGTAACCAAGGGAAGACCTTTCCCTGGTTACCCGATATTTACCTTCGTTACCAGCCTCCGCTCTTGCTGCCAGTGCCGGCTCCTGCTCTGTGCACATGTGGCTGCAGTACACATCAGGTAATTAACCCGATGTATACTGTAGCAAGGAGAGCAAGGAGCCAGCGCTAAGCAGTGCGCGCGGCTCCCTGCTCTCTGCACTGTGACATGTAGCTGCAGCACACATCGGGTTAATTAACCCGATGTGTACTGTACCTAGGAGAGCAAGGAGCCAGCGCTAAGCGCGACTCCCTGCTCTCTGCACATGTAGCACAGCGACGTTATGATCGCTGCTGCTTCTGCTGTGTTTGGCAGCTAAGCAGCGATCATAACAGCGACTTACAAGGTCGCTGTTACGTCACCGAAAATGGTGATGTAACAGCGACGTCGTTGTCGCTGTCGCTTAGTGTGAACCCAGCTTTAGTGGCTTGTTGATTTATTTGTTAATCCCTTTCAAAGATAAAGTTCAGCTCCAGCAAGAATAAAGCTGGGTTTACACACTGCAACATCGCAAAGGACATCGCTGTAACGTCACCAGTTTTGTGACGTAACAGCGACCTCCCTAAGTCTCTGTTGAGTCGCTGGTGAGCTGTCAAACAGGCAAACCTGGCCAACAAGGCAACAGCGATCCGGACCTGCAGAGCGACCTAGCTGGTTGTTGGGGACGTTGATAAGCAGCTTTTTGAAAGGGAAGTTGCTAACAAAGTCGCTGCAAAGTCTTTCACACACTGAAACTTTCTAGCGATGCATGCTGCACAGCGGGAAACAAAGGACCTAGGAATGGTCCTGAATGATTTGTAGCGATCAGCAACTTCACAGCAGGGGCCAGGTCGCTGATGTGTTTCACACACTGCAACATCGCAAACGACATCGCTATTGCGTCACAAAACCGGTGACGTTACAGCGATGTCGTTTGAGATGTTGCAGTGTGTAAACCCAGCTTAAGCAACTTCACCACAGGGGTTAATTAGCATATGCAATGCTGCAGAGATTCTGGCCCTTGCAGTTTGAGAGAAGTGGTGGAGGGGGAGAAATGGAGCTGCGGGGAAAAGGCTCCTGCTCAGCCCAGTTATGTCTCCCACTGTGTTAACAGTTATATCCCCTGAATCAGGCCTAGTGTGATAAATTGTGCCCCCCTGGCCCAGGTTTATATGCACTCACCAGTGCTTGTTCTGTGTCCACTGTTCCTCGGGCCTTCTGTGCTGTGATAGTGCCTGCTATATTCTGTGATATCTCAGGCTAGGAGAGCCCGATTTAGATAATTTTGGTACCGAAATGATCCAGAGAAAGTCCTCTTGTGCACTGTGTTGTTCAATAAATGCTAAGGTCCATCCAAGTTGCTGTATTTTGTAGCTTTGTTGAGTGAAACACAGAGCAGAGTATTTTCACTTCCTCATCACTCTGCAGCCGGCCACGCCCATTAATCAATATGGCGTTCTTTTATCATCTGCCAAAGTTACACAAAAATCCAGTTAACCCCCCCAGGGCGCCCTATTATTTCGGGCATTAACTCACTCACAGCCAATTTGGCCGCATATGTTGACCAAATAATGCAACCGCATGTATTAAGTCTCAAAAGCCACCTCAGAGACTCCTCTCACCTGATAGATATTATCAATGACATTCCATGGAAACATCCTTACCTTTTTGTAAGTATTGATGTATCTGCATTGTACTCTAATATTGCACATGATTTGGGTCTATTTAGTCTTTGGTATTTCCTCAAAAGAGACCTCAGAATCCCTGCCTTACAAAAAGAATTTCTCGTTGAAGCAATGAGTTTCATTCTACATAATAATTTTTTTTTACCTTCTCAGATAAGCTGTACCATCAACGCCTCGGTACAGCAATGGGATCTAAAGCAGCATGTTCTTATGCTAATTTATTTATGGGTCTCTTTGAAACTCTCCATATATTAGATGGCCATTATGTTAACATTATAATCGTTTATAGAAGATTTATAGACGATTTGTTTTTAATTTGGGATAATGAACATGGCAATATAGAATCCTTCCTTGGTTCACTCAAAAATAACACTTGGGGTCTTGAATTCACACCCAACCATTGACAATAAGACCATTCACTTTCTTGATTTAACTATCTATCATAAGGATAATAGAATTTTTACCAAAACGTATTTTAAACAAGAAGATGCCAACAGCTACATTAATTATAAGAGTGAACATTATAGGATATGGCTGCAGAACATTCCTATCAATCAATATAAAAGAATAAGGAGAAACTGTACGACAAAGGAAGATTTTAAAACACAGGTAGACATCCTAAGAGACCGTTTCCAAGAAAAAGAATACCCTAAAGCCTTGGTTAAAAAAGCTTACAACGCAACTAGGATTTTTGAACAAAAAGAGCTATTAATCTCCAAAAAATCCCTGCAGTCAGAGAGCAAGATGGATGATTTTAACCACTTGGAAAACATCTTTTCCCTCAATTTTTTTAACCACTTTTAGTAGTGATAATTTCAGGATTAGAAATATATTCGATAAACATTGTGATGTACTTTTAAACTACCCTATTTTGAAGTACATTTTGCCCACTCATCCTGGCATTACTTTTAGGAGAGCCCCTACTATTAAAAATATATTAGCTCCCAGCAGATTAAGAGAGCTTCAGGTAACTAAAACCCTGACCTCTTTGATTGGATCTTTTAGATGTAACACTAAAAACGGTTTATGCTATAAGAGCATATGCCACAAAAGGACATGTTTTTGTTCCCATAAAAAGTCTGAAAATTTCCCTATAAGAGACCACCTAACATGCCTTTCAGAGCATGTTATTTACTTAGTTGACTGTATTTGTGCCAAACAATATGTAGGAAAGACCTGCTTTGCACAACAGACTAAATTTGCATAGGCATAATGTAAAAATTCTGTATATGTTACATGGCCTTTCCAAGCACTGTGCCCTGTTTCACAACAAAACAATGTCTTTCAAAATTACTCCCATAGAGCATATTCCAAAAACCATAGAAAAGAGTCAATGACACTACCTTGATGCAAAAAACAGTATATAAATTTTATTAAACACTTATATAAACAAGCGCAATTAAAAGGTTCAAGACGTGCTGGTAAGGATACAAAAAATGGTGGAACATGTACCACACTGCTGGCTATATATATAGTAGGCAAATCAGCCTATGGCTGGGAAATCCGTATCATAAGTGGTAACATTAAAGGAGGCACTCAGTGGTTACCCTTTAGAGTACATAAAGTGCAGCATAATGCAGGGATGTAATTAATGCTAGGCAGAGGGCCAGTAAAAAGTGTCTATTATGCAGAGCCTATCGCTCCAGAATGAAAAAGGGGGGGAACTCAATTCCACTGCTGCTCGTACCGGTAACCAACAGAGGCATAAGTTTATAAAGGGTTAAGAAGGACACATACCCATAATAGCCAAGTCAGCAAGATAGAGGTGCAGCTCCACAGACCCCAACGCGTTTCGCGAGGGCTTCTTCACAAGGGGGTCGCAAGACTTTGTGAAGAAGCCCTCGCGAAACGCGTGGAGCTGCACCTCACTTATGCCTCTGTTGGTTACCGGTACGGGCAGCAGTGGAATTGAGTTCCCCCCCCCCTTTTTTCATTCTGGAGCGATATGCTCTGCATAATAGGCACTTTTTACTGGCCCTCTGCCTAGCATTAATTACATCCCTGCATTATGCTGCACTTTATGTACTCTATAGGGTAACCACTGAGTGCCTCCTTTAATGTTACCACTTATGACACGGATTTCCCAGCCATAGGCTGATTTGCCTACTATATATATAGCCAGCAGTGTGGTACATGTTCCACCATTTTTTGTATCCTTACCAGCACGTCTTGAACTTTTTAATTGCACTTGTTTATATAAGTGTTTAATAAAATTTATATACTGTTTTTTGCATCAAGGTAGTGTCATTGACTCTTTTCTATGGTTTTTTGAACATGTTTATGGAGTCTCTACCAGGGATTACGTATCCTTTTTGTCCTGTATTGGGGTTATGGTGATCAGTTGTGACCACCAAAAATTTCCCCCACATGGTCTTGTTCAGATGTTGCTTATATTCATAGAGCATATTCCGCCTAATATACCAAATAGGTTGGAAATGCTAAGTAAAAAAGAGACTTTTTGGATTCATAAACTTGACACCTTAAAACCTGCGGGTTTGAATGAAATAACTGATCTCTTCTAGTAACTTGTGGTGTTTTTTTTAAAGGATTGTTCTTTTAATCATTATCCCATACATTTGTACTTTTATATTAACTGAAGAGTTTTTTATTTCCCCTTTTTACCCTTTCAGATATATATATATATATATATATATATATATATATATATATATATAGTCATATGAAAACATTTGGGCACCCCTATTAATGTTAACCTTTTTTCTTTATAACAATTTGGGTTTTTGCAACAGCTATTTCAGTTTCATATATCTAATAACTGATGGACTGAGTAATATTTCTGGATTTAAATGAGGTTTATCGTACTAACAGAAAATGTGCAATCCGCATTTAAACAAAATTTGATCGGTGCAAAAGTATGGGCACCTCAACATAAAAGTAACATTAATATTTTGTAGATCCTCCATTTGCAAAAATAACAGCCTCTAGTCGCTTCCTGTAGCTTTTAATGAGTTCCTGGATACTGGATGAAGGTATATTTGACCATTCCTGTTTACAAAACAATTCCAGTTCAGTTAAGTTTGATGGTCGCCGAGCCTGGACAGCACGCTTCAAATCATCCCACAGATTTTCAATGATATTCAGGTCTGGGGACTGGGATGGTCATTCCAGAACATTGTAATTGTTCCTCTGCATGAATGCCTGAGTAGATTTGGAGCGGTGTTTTGGATCATTGTCTTGCTGAAATATCCATCCCCTGCGTAACTTCAACTTCGTCACTGATTCTTGCACATTATTGTCAAGAATCTGCTGATACTGAGTTGAATCCATGCGACCCTCAACTTTAACAAGATTCCCGGTGCCGGCATTTGCCACACAGCCCCAAAGCATGATGGAACCTCCACCAAATTTTACTGTGGGTAGCAAGTGCTTTTCTTGGAATGTCGTGTTTTTTTGCCTCCATGCATAACGCCTTTTTGTATGACCAAACAACTCAATCTTTGTTTCATCAGTCCACAGGAGCTTCTTCCAAATGTAACTGGCTTGTCCAAATGTGCTTTTGCATACCTGAGGTGACTCTGTTTGTGGCGTGCTTGCAGAAACGGCTTCTTTCGCATCACTCTCCAATACAGCTTCTCCTTGTGCAACGTGCGCTGTATTGTTGACTGATGCACATTGACACCATCTGCAGCAAGATGATGCTGCAGGTCTTTGGAGGTGGTCTGTGGATTGTCCTTGACTGTTGTCACCATTCTTCTTTGCCTTTCTGATATTTTTCTTGGCCTGCTACTTCTGGGCTTAACAAGAACTGTACCTGTGTTCTTCCATTTCCTTACTATGTTCCTCACAGTGGAAACTGACAGTTTAAATCTCTGAGACAACTTTTTGTATCCTTCCCCTGAACAACTATGTTGAATAATCTTTGTTTTCAGATCATTTGAGAGTTGTTTTGAGGAGCCCATGATGCCACTCTTCATAGGAGATTCAAATAGGAGAACTACTTGCAAGTGGCCACCTTAAATACTTTTTCTCATGATTGGATACACGTGCCTATGACGTTCAAAGCTCAATGAGGTTACAAAACCAATTTAGTGCTTTAGTAAGTCAGTAAAAAGTAGTTAGGAGTGTTCAAATCAAGAAATTGATAAGGGTGCCCATATTTTTGCACCGGTCAAATTTTGTTTAAATGCAGATTGGACATTTTCTGTTAGTATAATAAACCTCATTTCAATCCAGAAATATTACTCAGCCCATCATTTATTAGATATATTAAACTGAAAAAGCTGTTGCAAAAATTTAGCAGGTTTGATAAGATGCAAATAAGTTAGAGCCTGCAAACTTCAAACAAGAGCAGGATTTATTAACAGATGCATAAATCTTGCAAACCAACAAGTTATGTTGCTCAGTTAAATTTTAATAAATTTTCAACATAAAAGTGTGGGTCAATTATTATTCAACCCCTAGGTTTAATATTTTGTGGAATAACCCTTGTTTGCAATTACAGCTAATAATCGTCTTTTATAAGACCTGATCAGGCCGGCACAGGTCTCTGGAGTTATCTTGGCTCACTCCTCCATGCAGATCTTCTCCAAGTTATCTAGGTTCTTTGGGTGTCTCATGTGGACTTTAATCTTGAGCTCCTTCCACAAGTTTTCAATTGGGTTAAGTCAGGAGACTGACTAAGCCACTACAACACCTTGATTTTTTCCCTCTTGAACCAGGCCTTGGTTTTCTTGGCTGTGTGCTTTGGGTCGTTGTCTTGTTGGAAGATGAAATGACGACCCATCTTAAGATCCTTGATGGAGGAGCGGAGGTTCTTGGCCAAATTCTCCAGGTAGGCAGTGCTATCCATCTTCCCATGGATGCGGACCAGATGGCCAGGCCCCTTGGCTGAGAAACAGCCCCACAGCATGATGCTGCCACCACCATGCTTGACTGTAGGGTTGGTATTCTTGGGGTCGTATGCAGTGCCATCCAGTCTCCAAACGTCACGTGTGTGGTTGGCACCAAAGATCTCGATCTTGGTCTCATCAGACCAGAGAACCTTGAACCAGTCTGTCTCAGAGTCCTCCAAGTGATCATGAGCAAACTGTAGACGAGCCTTGACATGACGCTTTGAAATTAAAGGTTCCTTTTTTTCACGTCTGGAACGGAGACCACTGCGGTGGAGTACGTTACTTATGGTATTGACTGAAACCAATGTCCCCACTGCCATGAGATCTTCCCGGAGCTCCTTCCTTGTTGTCCTTAGGTTAGCCTTGACTCTTCGGACAAGCCTGGCCTCGGCACGGGTGGAAACTTTCAAAGGCTGTCCAGGCCGTGGAAGGCTAACAGTAGTTCCATAAGCCTTCCACTTCCGGATGACGCTCCCAACAGTGGAGACAGGTAGGCCCAACTCCTTGGAAAGGGTTTTGTACCCCTTGCCAGCCTTGTGACCCTCCACGATGATGGCCTTGGAATGCTCCTTTGTCTTTCCCATGTTGACCAAGTATGAGTGCTGTTCACAAGTTTGGGGAGGGTCTTAATTAGTCAGAAAAGGCTGGAAAAAGAGATAATTAATCCAAACATGTGAAGCTCATTGTTCTTTGTGCCTGAAATACTTCTTAATACTTTAGGGGAACCAAACAGAATTCTTGTGGTTTGAGGGGTTGAATAATAAATGACCCTCTGAATAAACTTTTCACAATTTAAAAAAAAAAATAAAAAAAGAAATAACATTCTTTTTTGCTGAAGTGCATTTCACACTTCCAGGCTGATCTACAGTCCAAATGTCACAATGCCAAGTTAACTCCGAATGTGTAAACCTGCTAAATCTGCAGGGGGTTGAATACTACTTGTAGGCACTGTATATATATATATATATATATATATGCATACATACATAGAATGTTTTTTTTAACATAGGATATGCATATTTATATTCATTTTCATATTTATCTTTTTATCCATATGTGCAGTTATACTTATCATTTTTCTATTTATTTATATACATATATATGTGTATATATACGTATTTTTCATTATAAATTAGTGTCATATTTTAAATATATTGGTATAATTTTTCTCTTTGATAGTAACAGTGTATTAGGTTTATCAATTGTCTCCATTCTTCAGCGCATTTCATTTTAAATGTCCTTTGTAATACCCTTTTAGATATCTATTTATGATTCTCTTCATATACTTTATTAATTTATAATTTCTTAAGTTGTAGTATTATATTATATATATTTTTATCATATATATTTTTTCTTTCTATTATATATTTTTTTTTTCGTTATAATTTCATTTGGGTCCCCTCTAGTCTCTGCTCTCTTTCTCCCAAGCTTTATACCCACACGGAATGTTTTTTTTTCCCCTCTATTCCAGCCAATGTATTTTTTCCCACATTTCTACAGGTCTTTTTTTTCCTCTCTTGCATCGTGAACTCATTTCACCCCGTCCTAGGATGTTTCCTTCTTACATTTTAGCCTCACGCGCAATTTGTTTTTTTCCCACGCTATGAACTCATCTCACCCCTTCCAGTAGGTTTCTTTTGCAGCGGAGTTTTTTCACGCATGCGTAGTGCTCACACTGATGAACTCTTTTCACCTCTATTACCACACAGGTTGATTTTCTCCTCATCTCTTTATCGCAGTACCTTCACTTTTATTTATCTCAGGACCCAGCAATTTTTGCGTGTTCCCTTCCTCCCAGGATTAGTATTCATTGTTACACTAACATTCAGCACAACAGTATAAGGATTTTTCATATATCACATTTATATTTTTTATGTAATATCACATGTTTCCTATGTAATATTCTCCTTTTTATTTTTCATTTTTATTTTTCATTTTTTAGTCTTCATTAAATAAATAATGAACACAAATAATCTTTTTATATATGAAAAATTCATTCTCACCCTATAAACCCCCTATCCCTTTTTTTTACTACCCATTTTCCTTATAACCAAATGTTTCTAGCACTAGTGATTTTAATACCCCTTAGAATATATCTTATCCTTGATTTCGAATAATATAATAATTTTTTTTTTGCAAATAATACATTTGTTGTTCTGCCACTATAAATAAAGATACAGTTAGGTCCAGAAATATTTGGACAGTGACACAATTTTCGCGAGTTGGGCTCTGCATGCCACCACATTGGATTTGAAATGAAACCTCTACAACAGAATTCAAGTGCAGATTGTAACGTTTAATTTGAAGGTTTGAACAAAAATATCTGATAGAAATTGTAGGAATTGTACACATTTCTTTACAAACACTCCACATTTTAGGAGGTCAAAAGTAATTGGACAAATAAACCAAACCCAAACAAAATATTTTTATTTTCAATATTTTGTTGCGAATCCTTTGGAGGCAATCACTGCCTTAAGTCTGGAACCCATGGACATCACCAAACGCTGGGTTTCCTCCTTCTTAATGCTTTGCCAGGCCTTTACAGCTGCAGCCTTCAGGTCTTGCTTGTTTGTGGGTCTTTCCGTCTTAAGTCTGGATTTGAGCAAGTGAAATGCATGCTCAATTGGGTTAAGATCTGGTGATTGACTTGGTCATTGCAGAATGTTCCACTTTTTAGCACTCATGAACTCCTGGGTAGCTTTGGCTGTATGCTTGGGGTCATTGTCCATCTGTACTATGAAGCGCCGTCCGATCAACTTTGCAGCATTTGGCTGAATCTGGGCTGAAAGTATATCCCGGTACACTTCAGAATTCATCCGGCTACTCTTGTCTGCTGTTATGTCATCAATAAACACAAGTGACCCAGTGCCATTGAAAGCCATGCATGCCCATGCCATCACGTTGCCTCCACCATGTTTTACAGAGGATGTGGTGTGCCTTGGATCATGTGCCATTCCCTTTCTTCTCCAAACTTTTTTCTTCCCATCATTCTGGTACAGGTTGATCTTGGTCTCATCTGTCCATAGAATACTTTTCCAGAACTGAGCTGGCTTCATGAGGTGTTTTTCAGCAAATTTAACTCTGGCCTGTCTATTTTTGGAATTGATGAATGGTTTGCATCTAGATGTGAACCCTTTGTATTTACTTTCATGGAGTCTTCTCTTTACTGTTGACTTAGAGACAGATACACCTACTTCACTGAGAGTGTTCTGCACTTCAGTTGATGTTGTGAATGGGTTCTTCTTCACCAAAGAAAGTATGCGGCGATCATCCACCACTGTTGTCATCCGTGGACGCCCAGGCCTTTTTGAGTTCCCAAGCTCACCAGTCAATTCCTTTTTTCTCAGAATGTACCCGACTGTTGATTTTGCTACTCCAAGCATGTCTGCTATCTCTCTGATGGATTTTTTTCTTTTTTTTCAGCCTCAGGATGTTCTGCTTCACCTTAATTGAGAGTTCCTTAGACCGCATGTTGTCTGGTCACAGCAACAGCTTCCAAATGCAAAACCACACACCTGTAATCAACCCCAGACCTTTTAACTACTTCATTGATTACAGGTTAACGAGGGAGACGCCTTCAGAGTTAATTGCAGCCCTTAGAGTCCCTTGTCCAATTACTTTTGGTCCCTTTAAGAAGAGGAGGCTATGCATTACAGAGCTATGATTCCTAAACCCTTTCTCCGATTTGGATGTGAAAACTCTCATATTGCAGCTGGGAGTGTGCACTTTCAGCCCATATTATATATATAATTGTATTTCTGAACATGTTTTTGTAAACAGCTAAAATAACAAAACTTGTGTCACTGTCCAAATATTTCTGGCCCTGACTGTATATATCTATCCTAAATCCCATTACTTTTATTGATAGGTGAAAAAAGAATAACAATTCCATCACATTTTTATAATTTTCATTTTTTATTTTTTTATTATTCATTTCAGCAAGATTAACTCTCCACACCACAGCTTTTCACAAATTCACCCTTTTTTCTTTTTATTTTTCGTTTCTCCTCCTCCCTTTTTTTGTCTCCCTTTCTTGTTTATTCTTTTTTTCTGAATGTTTCTGCCCTCTCCACTTGTCTCTTAGTCATCGGAAAGCTGACGTGATCTTTGTAAATGTGGCTACTTCACTTGTATATATGTATCCCTTGCTTGCAGCATGTGTTATGCTGTTCCTTTTTGGCTTCTGTCCTGATGAAGAAGGCGGAGATGCCTTTGAAACGCCTTGACCTGTGAAAATAAAGAAAAGGAATTCATGATACACCTTGGATTTGTGGTTTTTAGTGCAGCATTTTAACCCGAATTCTTTAAACTATTTTTACCTACAGAGATAAGGGAGAAGAACTGAGCTTACTACAGAGATAAGGATGCAGAACCCAGCTTACTACAGAGATAAGGGTGCAGAACCAAGCTTACTACCGAGATAAGGGAGGAGACCCCAGCTTACTACAGAGATAAGGGAGCAGATCCAAGCTTACTACAGAGATAAGGGAGCAGAAGAGAGCTTACTACAGAAATAAGGGTGCAGAACCAAGCTTACTACAGAGATAAGGGAACAGGACGGAGCTTACTACATAGATAAGGGAGCAGAATCAAGCTTACTACAGACATATGGGTGCAGAACCGAGCCTACTACAGAGATAAGGGAGCAGAACCAAGCTTACTACAGAGTTAAGGGAGCAGAACTGAGCTTACTACAGAGATAAGCCAGCAGAACAGAGCTTACTACAGAGATAAGGGAGCAGAACAGAGCTTACTACAGAAATAAGGGTGCAGAACCAAGCTTACTACAGAGATAAGGGAGCAGAACCGAGCTTTCTACATAGATAAGGGAGCAGAACCGAGCTTACTGCAGACATATGGGTGCAGAACCGAGCCTACTACAGAGATAAGGGAGCAGAACCAAGCTTACTACACAGTTAAGGGAGCAGAACTGAGCTTACTACTGAGATAAGGGAGCAGAACAGAGCTTACTATAGAAATAAGGGTGCAGAACCGAGCGTACTACAGAGATAAGGGAGCAGAACCGAGCTTACTACATAGATAAGGGAGCAGAATTGAGCTTACTACAGAGATATGGAAGCAGAACCGAGCTTACTGCAGGAATATGGGTGCAGAACCAAGCTTACGACAGAGATAAGGGAGCAGAACCAAGCTTACTACAGAGATAAGGGAGCAGAACTGAGCTTACTACAGAGATAAGGGAGCAGAACCGAGATTACTACAGAGATACGAGATCAGAACTGAGCATACTACAGAAATAAGGGTGCAGAACTGAGCCTACTATAGAGATACGAGAGCAGAACCGAGCTTTCTACAGAGATACGAGAGCAGAACCAAGTTTACTACAGAGATACAGGAGCAGAACCGAGCTTACTGTACCCATACAGGAGCAAAATCGTACTTACTCAGTCTACTACATACAAACAGCAACAAGACCCCACGCGTCCTACATAGCTACAGGAACAGAACAAGCCTACTTCATAGACATAGTACCAGAACTAAGCTTACTGCTTAAATATGGTACCATAACAAAAGACGTCTCAGAGGAGATCTCATTTATATGTATAAATACATGTGTGATCACTATAAAGGACTGGTACATGACTTATTTATTCCAAAGACAATACTAAGGACCAGGGGGCATACACTGCGAGTGGAAGAAAAGCGATTCCGGCAGCGAAATAGGAAAGGGTTCTTTACGGTTAGAGCAGGCAGACTGCGGAATGCCCTACCACAAGAGGTAGCAATGGCAGATACTATAACAGCTTTTAAAAACAGCTGGATGATTTCCTTAGTACACACAACATTGTTGGTTAAAAGTGACTTAGGGACAAAATGTAGAATTGGTGGAGGAAGGTTGAACTAGATGGACCTAGGTCTTTTTTCAACCTAAATAACTATGTAACTGAGCTTACTGTATTGATATAGAAGCAAAACCACACTTGCTACATAGATACAGTACCATAACTCAGCTAACTACATGTACAACAATTACAAAACGTATCCTATATTTTCAATGTTAAACTCGAACAGAACACAGCTAGCACATAGACTATACACTGATGCCATCTGTGTGCTGTACGTGTTTTTCACGGCCCCATAGACGTCTATTGGCCCTTGTCATCTGCGCTGCTGGGAAAAAAACCAAATGTCTCCGTAGGGATCACACACGGTCTGTGTAAACACACGGACATGCGAGCAGTGTCGCGGGCGGGGAGGAGGGTGTCAGCACACCGCGCTCACCCCTTCTGCTCAGGTCCGGCAGTTGCTCCTGGTGGCTCGAGCCGCGGGCCGGATCCCGGGGTGTCTCGAGCGGCACTCCTCGCCCGTGAGTGAAAGGGGGTGGTTTGTTGGGGTTATAGTTCGTGACGCCACCCACGGTTGTGGTGATTGCACCACCGCTGCTCGGTGTGGGGGTCCCGGGGATGGTGATGGGAGCAGCCAGGTGTTGTGTTGCCCCTCCGTGGGTAGGGGTTGGTGATCCCGGGGCCCGGTGGAGAGATGTAAAGTGTAGGGCCTGGAGGGCGCAGGGACGCGGGGGCAGCGCTGTGCCTTGCGGCACTATGGTACTCACTCAGCCTGACACGGACACAGTTTGTACGGTAAACCAACGGCTGGTAGGACGGTCCCACAGACGGCTGCACCTGCACTCCCGGTAGGTGACGGTGACTTCTCTCTTCCTTGCACCTGTGTGGTCTGGTGGTATCGGTGGATTCCCTCCGGTTACCCGCTCCCCGACTGCAATCTGGGCCGGAGGAGCTCTACACTTTGCCCGCAGGCGCTGGCCCTGGGGAAACTGGTGCCTTGGCGGTGGCGGTGTCTCCCCGTTAATGGTCGGGCTGTTGCCGTCAATCGGGACTTTGTTGTTGGGGGATCTGCGTCCCCGTCACTGACGGATTCGGCAAATTGGGCGACTCCTAGCCTTGCCGGGGTCCGAGAGGCCCCTGCCCTGGTGCTGACTGTCCTTCGGAACACTGCTCCAGACCACCGGGCACACAGCCAACGGGGTCCTTCCAGGAACTTCCGAACTGTCCCACTCCGGACAGTCACCGCCGTCGCTGACCTTGCTGTTCTAGCCCTACACACAGCTGGGCTCTCAGGCTCTGCGCACTCTCTGCGCTCTCTCCACTTCTTGCTTTCCTCCTTTTTCACTTTCCTTTCCTTCACTTTCACTTCTGGTTGTTTCCTCTAGCCCCTGCCTGGGCTACTCCTCACTCCTTCCACTTCCTCCTCCTCGACAGAACTCCTCTCTCCAGCTCTCCCCTGAGCTATCTGCCTGGCTTACTTCCTGCCTCCAGAGTCGTGAGCTCCTTGGTGGGCGGAGCCAACCGCCTTGCCCACCCCCTGGTGTGCATCACAGACTCCTGGAGGGAGGCAACAAGGATTTCTGGTTAGCAGGTGTGCCTACCTGGAGTGTGGGGTGTAATGGTGTTGTTATCTGTGTCCCCTGGCTTGCCCAGGGTGACACATTCCCCCTTAGCAAAATGCAGACCGTCCGCGGGCTGCCGTCCTACACCGGTTTTATTTTTCTGTAAAAGGGGATAACAAGGGTTAATCAAACATAAATAACATTTTTAATCATAAACTCTTCCCAAGACGGGAGGCACATTTTACTTTAAACGTTGCAACGGTGTACGGTCACGGTTTCCGCTCTCTCCCACCCAAGCAACCTGGCCCTGATGCTGCCCCTAAAACCCAGGCAGCACCCCTTGACCCACAGTCCAGCACAAGTCACCCGAGCGGGATCTGTCCTTGCCCTCCAGAGGGTAGCCACCGGTCCCTTTGGTGGCTGGGCCCTGGCCTGCTCTGCTCAGGGCCCTCCCTCCAACCTGCCTCTCCGGAGGCGGCATTGCAGAAACGGTAACAGTACCCAACATATTTACAAGCCACTAACGTTTGTGGTTGCCCTGCAGAGTTCACGGGCTTGTCCATGGATAGTTCCCATGCATTTTAAACGGTCCCCACGGGGACAACGGTGCCGGCTCCTGCCGGTTGCTAATCACTGCAGACAATCAGGTAAACTTCGGTAAATCATTTTTCATTTTCAAAACTTTCAACTTTTTCAAACACACACACAACAACCTTTTACATTTGCGGACCCCTTTCACTCATAGAACGGTCTCCCTGTACCTAAGTGGGGGTCTACCTAGGTTGGAACGGGTGGACCTTCGGGGCCCGGTGTCGGTGATGCTAGACAGTGGGGTAGAGGGAACAATCGGTTCCTCCTCCCTGCTACAGTGTGGGGCAGGCGGAGGTGCAGGGGGGCTGGGTACAGGTTCATCCCTGGGCACTGGCACTGGTTCTGGCTCACGGTTAACCGCTTCCACTACTTCTTCATCCACGGGTTGTGGGAACAGTATCACTGGAAGTATCACCGCGCCGTTCTGTGTAGGCCAGTTTGCTGGGAAGTCACCCATTACAGTGTGGATTACCTCTGCTGCCTTTTCCACTGGTGGAGAAACCGGTGCTTCAGCTTCTGCTTTCAATACCGGGGGGCATTTTTTCAAATGGTCCCGAGAAACTGTGGCCAGGGTGCCCCCTTGGTCACGACTGATCTGGTAGGTTTTCCCATTGTCCCACTCGGTGGGTTGTACGACGTAAGGGACTTGCTCCCACTGGTCATCCAGTTTGTGGGCTTTTCTCTTCCGTTTCAGCACCACATCTCCTGGCTGGAAAGGACCTGCAGGCGCCTTCTGGTTGAACCGGTGCTCTTGCTGTTCTCGACTTCGACTGAGGTTTTTCTCTACATACTCCTGGATTTGCCGGTACTGGGCCCTCCTCCGACTCTCCCACTCTGCCGTTGAAGGGAGTGCTTCCGGAGCTTCCAACCCCATCTCCAGATCCACCGGCAGGCGGCCAGGCCGAGCCCTCATCAGATACGCTGGGGTGCACTTCGTCGAGCTGGTTGGGATATTATTGTACATGTCGACCAAGTCGGGTAACTTTTCCGGCCACATGTTCCGTTCTTCCAGCGGTAGCGTCTTGAGGAGCCCCAGGACCAAATGATTCATTTTCTCGCACATGCCGTTGGTTTGGGCGTGGTACGGAGTGGTCCGGATCTTCTTGCAGCCGTACAACTGGCAGAATTCGTGAAACACCTCTGCTTCAAAAGCCGGGCCTTGGTCAGTCAGCACCTTCTCGGGGTACCCATGAGGTCGGCAGAAATAAGCCTGGAACGCACGAGCAGCAGTTCGACCAGTCAGGTCCTTGACGGGGACTACCACCATAAATCTGGAGTAGTGGTCTACCATGGTCAATGCGTAGGTGTACCCACTTCGGCTAGGGGTGAGCTTAACATGGTCTAGGGCGACCAGTTCCAGCGGCTGATGGGTGACGATGGGATGTAACGGTGCCCTCTGGCTAGTCTCGTCCTTTCTCCTCAGCGTACAAGGACCGCACTCTCGGCACCAGGCTTCCACCGATTCACGCATCCCACTCCAATAGAACCGCTCTCTCAACAGCATCTCCAGCTTCTTCCACCCGAAGTGGCCAGCACCATCATGGTATGCCCGCAGTACAGTAGCGACATCAGCCTGAGGAACGATTAACTGGCATATTTTCTCATGGGTCTTCGGGTTGATCAGCTCACGGTACAGCCTCCCTTGGTGTAGGTAAAGCCGTTTCCGTTCTTTCCACAAGCGTTGGGCTTCGGCTGGAGCGCTGGGGTCCATTCCCATGGCGCCTTGTTCCACCAGAGTCTTGACAAGGCGGACAGCCGGCGCTTGGTCCTGGGCGTCCTGCCACTCTTGACTGGGCCGCGGGTCCAGATCCACCCTTTGCTGACATACCTGTACCCTCTCAGTAGGCGGCTGGTGAAACGCAGGCAACTCAATCTCCTCGAGGTCGTCGTCCTCACACCCCTCTTCTGACAAATGGGGCATCCGGGAGAGTGCATCTGCATTGATGTTGACACGACCAGCTCGGTACTTTATGGTGAAATCATAGTTGGCTAACCGGGCTACCCACCGCTGCTCCAGCGCGCCCAACTTGGCCGTGTTCAGGTGAGTTAACGGATTGTTGTCCGTAAACGCGGTGAATTTTGCTGCCGCCAGGTAGTGGCGGAACCGCTCTGTGATAGCCCACACCAACGCCAATAGCTCGAGCTTGAAGGAGCTATAGTTCTCAGGGTTCCTTTCGGTCGGCCGGAGTTTTCGGCTGGCGTAGGCAATCACCTTCTCCTTTCCATCCTGGACCTGGGACAAGACCGCTCCTAGCCCCACGTTACTGGCGTCCGTGTGGAGAATGAACGGGCGCCCATAGTCAGGGTACGCCAAGACCTCTTCTCCGGTCAAGGCCGCCTTCAACTGGCCAAAGGACTCCTCATGCTGGTCCTCCCACAACAGTGGGGCTCCAATGGGTCTACCACCTTTGGTCTGTCCCACGAGGAGATCTTGCATGGGGGCAGCCATCTTCGTGTACCCCTTTATAAAACGCCGATAGTACCCTACCAGCCCCAGGAACTGCCGTACTTCCCTCACTGTGGTTGGTCTCGGCCAGCTCTGGATGGCAGTGATCTTCTCAGGGTCGGGGGCAACACCATCCGCACTCACCACATGTCCTAGATACTGCACCCTGGGTTTCAGCAGATGGCACTTCGAGGGCTTCAACTTCATCCCGAACTTGGCAAGGGACGCGAACACCTCGGCCAGGTGCTCCAGATGGGCTTCATACGTCTGGGAATAAACAATCACATCATCCAAATACAGCAGGACGGTCTCGAAGTTTAAATGTCCCAAACAGCACTCCATCAACCGTTGGAAGGTCCCGGGGGCATTGCACAGCCCAAACGGCATGCTATTGAATTCGCAGAGCCCCATCGGGGTGGTGAAGGCGGTCTTTTCCCGGTCCTCGGGGGCCACGGCCACTTGCCAGTATCCGCTGGTGAGGTCAAGGGTCGAGAAGTAGTTTGCAGTTCTCAGTGCAGCCAAAGATTCTTCAATACGAGGCAATGGATAGGCATCTTTATGGGTTATCTGGTTGATCTTCCGGTAGTCCACACACATCCGCATGGTACCATCCTTCTTCTTGACCAGTACCAACGGAGCGGCCCAGGGACTACAACTGTCCCGAATAACCCCTGCCTCCTTCATATTCTTCAACATATCTTTGGCACACTGGTAATGTGCAGGGGGAATAGGTCTATACCTCTCTTTGATAGGGGGATGTTCACCCGTGGGAATGTGGTGTTGGACCCCCTTGATCTGCCCAAAGTCTAGGGGGTGCTTACTGAAAACCTGTTCGTACTCCTGCACTACCCTGTGTACCCCTGCCCTGTGATGTGTAGGGGTATCATCAGTGCCCACATGTAGCTGTTGGTGCCACTCCTTGGTGTCCCCCTGGGGTGGGGAAGTGCTGGTGGTAGGTGGGAGTGTGGATGGACGGGCTTCCTGGATAGTGTGAGGGTCCAGGGTGAGTAGTTTGGCAATGGTGGCATACCGGGGGAGCCTGACTTCCTCCTCCCCACAGTTCAACATTCTCACAGGCACTCTCCCTTTCTTCACATCTACCACCCCTCGGGCGGCCACTACAGTGGGCCAGTGCTCGGAAGGCATGGGCTCCATCATCGCAGGGTAGTCACGCCCCTGAGGCCCTACTGCTGCCCTACACCAGATCATCATCTCACTCCTAGGGGGCACAGTCAATGGAGCAACATCCATCACTCGCACTCCACCAATCTCCCCTCCGGTTGAGCTTACATGCTGGCGGTACATCAGGGCGCGGATCTCACGCTGCACAGCCCTCTGCCGGCTCCCCGCCGCCGTGGCGGCTAGCCGTTGCAAAAGGTTCAACACATCAGCCATGCAGTGTTCCATCACATTGGTTCCCAGCACTATTTTCGGGTTATGATCACTAGGTTCATTCATGATCACAATCATGCCCTGATGTTGCAGTTCAGCTTGCCCCACTGTCATAGCCACTTCTTTATACCCCACCTGGGTCAATGGAAGTCCATTAGCAGCAATCAAATTTATACTAGGGTCTGGAGGCGCCAGCTCGTCTGTGGCCCAATACTGCTGGTACAAGGTATACGGTATGGTAGTTACCTGTGATCCAGTGTCCAGGAGAGCCATCACGGGTATGCCGTCCACAGCCACAGGGATGATAGGGCGGGCCCCGACATATCGGTCTCGCCAGTCCGGGGGGCCACGGTGTTCTACTCCTGAGGATTGGCCCGGGGCCCCAGGGGTTGCTCGTTTAACGGGCACTGTCGGTAAACATGGCCCGGCTTACGGCACTTGTAGCAGATTGGAGGTCTGCTCCGCGGGTTGTTAGCGCTTCTCCGCTGCATCCAGGGAACATCTTCGGGACTGTCAGCAAGCTGTATCTGCGCTTGGGGCTGAGATCTGGTCAGGGGTTGTAGTGCAGCAAGGATTTTGGCAAGGTCTCCGTCCAGGCGACGGACCTGGGCTGCCAGTTCTTCCACTGTGCTGCTTGAGGCTGCAGGTAGTAAGGAGGTTGGTTTGGCTGGAGCCGCCACAACGGGAGCTGTCTCGACGGGCCACGGGACGGGTTCCAGAATTTCAGCAGCTGGGGGCTGTAGTGCTTTGATAGCCCGCTCCTTTAACACAGCAAAGTCCACATCAGGGTGTTCCAGGGCCCACAGCCGGAGCTGTTTACGATCCTCAGGGGACCTCATCCCCTGCGCAAATTGCTCCACCAACATCTTGTTGCTATCCGCCTCATTAATAGAGTTCACCCGCTTCAGCGTGCGGAGGGCGGTCTGCAGACGTAGAGCATAGTCCCGAATGCTATCCCCAGCTCGTTGCCGGCACTGGTAAAACTGCATCCTCAGCTCAGCTTCTGTCCGGGTCTCGAAGGCAGTCTGTAGCTTCTCGAAGATGGTGGCTACAGAGAGCCGGTCCCCCTCGGCCCAGGTCTCCGCTTCCTGCTCCGCCGCACCGGTTAACTGGCCTAGCACTATCGCTGCACGTTGCTTATCAGTCAGGGGGTACAGCTCTAGCAGCGGGTTAAGCTTTTTCCGGAAGGCCTGTAGGGCATCCGGTTTCCCGTCATACTGCGGTAGCCAGGCAGCTCCGTGCGCATAGGGCAAGGAAAACGGCATGACCTGAGCAAGCGCGGGGGCCGCGGCACCTCCCGCCAGTACGGCCGGGACCTGGGCAGGCCCATTCCCATCCGCGGGTGCCGCTGCGGCTGCGACCACCGCTCCTCCAGCGGCTCCGTCGGGCGCAGACATCTTGTTTCTGTCCCCCTTAGCTCTTTCCGGCCCCTCCTCTCTCGGGGCGGGGTTTTGGCCTTCGCGCTTCTACTGCTCGAGAAGACGCTCGAGCGGGAACTTTTCGCGCCAAAGATGGCGGCTTCTGAAATTTTTCTGCCGGATACCTCCGGCGGTAACAAGGCGCACCTCTACCTGACGGCAGAGCGGTAAGATCCTGTTCGTGACGCCAAGTTGTCGCGGGCGGGGAGGAGGGTGTCAGCACACCGCGCTCACCCCTTCTGCTCGGGTCCGGCAGTTGCTCCTGGTGGCTCGAGCCGCGGGCCGGATCCCGGGGTGTCTCGAGCGGCACTCCTCGCCCGTGAGTGAAAGGGGGTGGTTTGTTGGGGTTATAGTTCGTGACGCCACCCACGGTTGTGGTGATTGCACCACCGCTGCTCGGTGTGGGGGTCCCGGGGATGGTGATGGGAGCAGCCAGGTGTTGTGTTGCCCCTCCGTGGGTAGGGGTTGGTGATCCCGGGGCCCGGTGGAGAGATGTAAAGTGTAGGGCCTGGAGGGCGCAGGGACGCGGGGGCAGCGCTGTGCCTTGCGGCACTATGGTACTCACTCAGCCTGACACGGACACAGTTTGTACGGTAAACCAACGGCTGGTAGGACGGTCCCACAGACGGCTGCACCTGCACTCCCGGTAGGTGACGGTGACTTCTCTCTTCCTTGCACCTGTGTGGTCTGGTGGTATCGGTGGATTCCCTCCGGTTACCCGCTCCCCGACTGCAATCTGGGCCGGAGGAGCTCTACACTTTGCCCGCAGGCGCTGGCCCTGGGGAAACTGGTGCCTTGGCGGTGGCGGTGTCTCCCCGTTAATGGTCGGGCTGTTGCCGTCAATCGGGACTTTGTTGTTGGGGGATCTGCGTCCCCGTCACTGACGGATTCGGCAAATTGGGCGACTCCTAGCCTTGCCGGGGTCCGAGAGGCCCCTGCCCTGGTGCTGACTGTCCTTCGGAACACTGCTCCAGACCACCGGGCACACAGCCAACGGGGTCCTTCCAGGAACTTCCGAACTGTCCCACTCCGGACAGTCACCGCCGTCGCTGACCTTGCTGTTCTAGCCCTACACACAGCTGGGCTCTCAGGCTCTGCGCACTCTCTGCGCTCTCTCCACTTCTTGCTTTCCTCCTTTTTCACTTTCCTTTCCTTCACTTTCACTTCTGGTTGTTTCCTCTAGCCCCTGCCTGGGCTACTCCTCACTCCTTCCACTTCCTCCTCCTCGACAGAACTCCTCTCTCCAGCTCTCCCCTGAGCTATCTGCCTGGTTTACTTCCTGCCTCCAGAGTCGTGAGCTCCTTGGTGGGCGGAGCCAACCGCCTGGCCCACCCCCTGGTGTGCATCACAGACTCCTGGAGGGAGGCAACAAGGATTTCTGGTTAGCAGGTGTGCCTACCTGGAGTGTGGGGTGTAATGGTGTTGTTATCTGTGTCCCCTGGCTTGCCCAGGGCGACACAGCAGCACCATAGATTATAATGGATACATGTGGTAACCGTGAAAAAAACGGATACAACACATACCACATACACAGACATGTGAAGGAGGTCATAAGGTGGTCACATAGCTACGTCACAGTGCACGGGTTAATTTCACTTTTCTTTTCATAAACATGGAAAGACAAATGAAATTCCCTAACACATATGTGAATGAGCCCTTAGGGCCTGTGCCCACAATCAGTATCAGCAGCGTCTTGGACGCAAAGTGTTTTCACGGAGTCCAAAATGCTGTGTTATACAGTACAAGCACAGTGGATGGATTTATAGGAATCTCCGGCCCCCTGGGCTTCTTTTAGATGCTCCATTAGCTGTCATGTTGCACTGCTTTCCTATCCTCAGCATGTGAAATTATTCCAACAGCGATGCTAGTGCTCTGAGCGGGAGAATACAGAGAACATCCGCTGACAGTCACTCTGTTGGTGCGCACCGACAGCATGATCTCCTGCCCAGGAGACTAGCGTCTCCACCAGAGAAAGTACGCTGTGTCCAGACCATGAGGATACCTGATGGTGGGCACGGACAGCGCGATCTCCCGCCCAGGAGATTAGCGTCTCCACCAACGAAAGTACGCTGCAGCCACACAACCATATAGATTTAGTGTTGTGCCCTAAAGATATGTTTTACACATACACAATACACTATAAGGCTACGTGCCCACAGTCTAGACATACTGTGTCCTGGACACAGCATTTCCTCACCTGCAGGGCCACAAGTGCTCTCCGCAGGGACCACAGCTGCCTGTGCCCACAGTCAGGGTTCGGGCTGCTGTGTCTCTTTCTTCGGTTCTCTCTGTGGAGACACTTGTGGCTACGCAGCAATAAATTGACATGCCAGGGCTCAGGAAGCCGCACCACAGTTTAGTTTTCAAAGTGGGCTGTGCACGCACAGTGGGCATAGGATTTCTAAAAATCCCATCCACTGCGCCTTTACAATGCAGCGAAAACACTCTGAATCCAAAACGCTGTGAACACTGATGGTGGGCACGCAGCCTTACATACAGGCATCTTACAAACATACACAACCCCAGAAACACGGACTGTAAACATACAGTACAGAAATGTGAACACATATACAGACATGTACTCCCACATGGCATAGACGTGCACACACAGCATACAGCCATATACACGTACACACAGCGTACAGCCGTATCCACCTACACACAGTGTACAGCCATATAGACGTACACACAGGGTACAGCTGTCTATGCGTACACACAGCGAATGGCCGTATACACGTACACACAGGGTACAGCCGAATACACGTACACACAGGGTACAGCTGTATACGCGTACACACAGCGCATAGCTGTATACACGTACACACAACATACAGCCGTATACACATGCACACAGCGTACAGCCGTACACACAGCGTACAGTCGTATACACATACACACAGCGTACAGCCGTATGCACATACACACAGCGTACAGCTGTATACACGTACACACATACAAATACAGACACATACACAGCTATAGTCACATAGACGCGTATACATATTTTTAAACATTCACATACAAATAAACATACATATAGACAGACACAATCCTATACACACATACTAGGGGGCTTTTACTGTTGGTAATGGTGGACACTTCTTCTCTTGTCTCCCATGCGGCCCACAGACTTGTTTAATGGTAAATCCTTGTAGGTTAAAGGACCTGTGGTGACATCACGCCCATGTGATCAGAAGGGATGGGGCCTCAGGAATATATCTGATACTAGAAAGAAACTCCACGTGGTCCTGGAGTTGTTTATAATAGAAGCGGGCGTCTGAGGTAAGACCTCCAGATGGAGGGTGCAGTGGGCACAGGGGGAGAGGGGTGCGAAGCCTGCATGATTCTAGTGGACGGGAGGAAACATGGCCACGCCCACCAACCAAGGCGGTCACGCCCACTACACAGGCAGGTCCTTCTAGCCACTGGGATGTAGTCACAACCCTTGTCTGATGCTTTTCTTCTGCGGCGGGACGAAGGCAGCGCGCGTTGCATGACGCGGCCGTGTTTCCTGTAATATGCGGGTAGTCTGCACCTGTAATGTGTCAGTGCCCGCCGGTCCGGCCACATCACAGTACGGGAGACACGGCCGCACGCAATTCACTATGTGAGGCCATGTGAGTTATAATGACATCATCCAGCAGGCGGGCAGCCCTCTACAATAGCTGGGAGAGCAGCCTGGGGGGGCAATTGCCCCTCTGCCTCCCGGCCCAGCCCACCCCTGTTCTGCCTCATGTTCAGAATATTCTATTTTGGGGAATTAATCACCAATGTCCAATATTATTTATATACACTTCGATCAAACTTAACAAACACCACTTGGCATCGGAGATAACCAACCAAGAAGAAGTGAATCAACACCAAATTACTAGCAAATCTTGAATATTTTATTTCTTATTTTTAGTAAATTCATTTAATAAATATACAAACAAGAGAGCCACCTGGGGGGCACATGATTCCAGATTAATCTAAATATAATATCCCGTCCACTGTTCAACATCATAGAGAGTGACTATGTATCATATCCATAGGACAAAATACTACATAACACATGTCAACAAATCTCCTACTGACATGACTTAAAGGGACTAAAAGATGGCGGAACGCGGCATGAATCACCACTGTCAATTATTGACCTATCATAACACGTAACACATATAGTATTCGTATTCTATTCAGAGATATAAATATATAACATGTATATATTCAATGGTATATCCCTGTCACCGCTCCAGCATCCAGTCCCTAAATCATGATGCCTGCTGGGATAAATTAATGACATATATATAATAATATCTTAAGGGATTGATTTACAAATGTTTCCCATTTTGTTTCCCAGCTCTATGGATAGACATAAATAAATGCATAGTAGTTGTCATTGTCCCAGACTATGTATATTAAGGCGTCCTTTATCTCCACCTGACAATCGAGTGAGTCATAGATTAACACAGGGCCCGCTGGACTATAGAGACACAGTCACTTAGAAGTACAACAATACAATGATTAACATATCTCACAAGGACAAGATTACTTACATTAATGAATGAGTTTCCTGGCCATGCGTCTCGCCACCCCTGACATACCTTACGCCGCTCGCTTTATTGCTTTGATAAAGCGAGCGGCGAAACGTACATCAGGGGTGGCGGGACACATGGCCAGGAAACTCATTCATTAATGTAAGTAATCTTGTCCTTGTGAGATATGTTAATCATTGTATTGTTGTACTTCTAAGTGACTGTGTCTCTATAGTTGGGCGGGCCCTGTGTTAATCTATGACTCACTCGATTGTCAGGTGGAGATAAAGGACACCTTAATATACATAGTCTGGGACAATGACAACTACTATGCATTTATTTACGTCTATCTGTAGAGCTGGGAAACAAAATGGGAAACATTTGTAAATCAATCCCTTAAGATATTATTATATATATGTCATTAATTTATCCCAGCAGGCATCATGATTTAGGGACTGGATGCTGGAGTGGTCACAGGGATATACCATTGAATATATACATGTTAAACATTTATATCCCTGAATAGAATACAAATACTATATGTGTTACGTGCTATGATAGGTCAATAATTGACAGTAGTGATTCATGCCGCGTTCCGGCATCTTTTAGTCCCTTTAAGTCATGTCGGTAGGAGATTTGTTGACATGTGTTATGTAGTATTTTGTCCTATGGATATGATATATAGTCACTCTCTATGATGTTGAACAGTGGACGGGATATTATATTTAGATTAATCTGGAATCATGTGCCCCCCAGGTGGCTCTCTTGTTTGTATATTTATTAAATGAATTTACTAAAAATAAGAAATAAAATATTCAAGATTTGCTAGTAATTTGGTGTTGATTCACTTCTTCTTGGTTGGTTATCTCCGATGCCAAGTGGTGTTTGTTATATTCTATTTTGGGGGACTGAAGTTGGCCTACACAGCAGCACTGACTGGCAATGGGAATACGGTATTTATGTGTGTAATTACAAAATTATTTTTTTTTCCTTCACTATTGTCACCTTAGTATATAGATTTAAGTAGGAGTATAGATAAAACTTGGTATGCACATGTTTATGTATAGGTGTGCATTTGTATATGTTCCTATTTATGTGTATGCACTTATATGTATATATTTATATAATTTATTAATTCCAATATTTATAACTAATCGTTGAATATGAAGTACACTATATTTATGTTTATGATGTAATACATAGCAAGTTTATGTTTTATATTGATTGTATGGGATATATTTTGTATGTTTTTTATTTATATTATATAATATTTGTATAATTATTTATTAATATTTATTCACTTAATTTAATACACTTTATATAAATACATATTTTTATAACACATTGATATTTATTCAGCAATGAAGTAGCACTTTATATATTGATGCACTTATTATTATTATTACATTCAAGTATGCCCAATATGGATATATGTACCGCCCCGCTCTCGACAGCCGAGCTGCTCAGATCCGGCCCTACTGTGGGTGGCTCGAGGGTCTCCGGACCCGGGGGCCTCACGGTCACTTCAAATGAAAAGGGGTAGTGATGGGATGGTGGATTTAGGACGTATATGTACGGGCTGAGCCGTACGGAGTTCATGACACCACCCACGGTGTGTGGTGATATTGGACACCACCGCTGCAGTTACGGGGCACCCGGGGGAGATGTTGTGCAGCAAGTTGTTAACCCCTCCGTTGGCGGTGATGCTGGCCCTGGGACCCGTTGGGGAGGCTGGCGATGCAGGGAGATGGGCGACCGCAGGGTGCTGATGTACTCACTATTAGAAACACACACGAGTCTCTGGTTAACCAAGGTGATGGTGGTCGGTGCCCTCAGCTGGCTGTGTTCAGGTTCCCCCACCCGGCTGGTGGTCTCTGTCTTTCTCCTGCACCTGTGTAAGATGGTGGACTGCCTGTGCTTGCAACTTCAGGAGTCCGCTCCCGGCTTGTGGTTGCCTAAGGAGCCCTTTGCCCGCAGACGCTGGTCCGTGGAATCTCTGAGCCGTGGCGGTGGCCTTTTATCCCCCTCGGTGGGCTGTTACCTTCAGTCGGGACTTTGGGTGGGACAGGACCTCTAGAACCGCTACCACTTAACACTCCGAATCTTCAGGACTGGATGGCGGGGAGTGGAATGGGTACACCTCTGGGCACTGTTGCTCACCCTCCTCTTGACATCGAGAGCGAACCATCCCCTCTCCCTGCAATGTCGGGTGTAGGTTACCAGTTCTCTGAGTTCCAGGTCCCGGTCGGGATGGCCAATAGGGAGATGCAGGTAGACGTCCCTCCGGGACACGAAGATCTCTGCGTCCAGGCCCGGCTCGAAGATGAATCCCCATCCTCTTTGGGGGTCGAAGTGCTGGACCTGGCCTTCGTGTGTCGGGCCCTTCACCTGAAAGGTGGTGTTGCGGAGGTTATCTTTCTCTGTGTAGCTCCGGGCCAGCACCTCCACTTACCTCTTTTCACGGGCGGTGATCTCCTGGCCAGATTGCGCTGCTGCTGCTCCCAGTATGGAGTGTCTGCCTGCTCCTGTTCTCTCTGTGCGGGGATCGGGCCCAGCCGGAGTTTCCCGTGCCGGCTACGACCGACACTCTCTGCACTGGGGAACCCCGCTGTGTCGTGGCCTGCTCGGCTGCCTTGCAGCTGCAGCCCCGCGGTGCCTAAGCCGAGGCCTGGGTTTTGGGAGCGGCCAGTGTGACACCCTGGACTAGCCAGGTAGTCACATACATACCAACACACACACACCCCCACCCTAGACAGTTACAACAGTCAACCAAAAATCCTTGTTGCCTCCCTCCAGGGTCTGATGTCCACACCAGGTAGGGCGGAGCCAGGCGGTTGGCCCCACTGAGGAGTTCACAGGCCTGGAGGCGGGAAAAGTGTCAGTTCAGTCTTGGAGGTGAAAGTGAGAGGAGTAAACACTTGGGTGTCTGGGTTGGAGCCCAGGCACTGACAGCAAGGTTGGCAGACGGTGGTGGCCGTCTGCAGGAGTTAGTGGAACTCCGCAGAGCCGTAAGGACCGGGGTCGGGTGTCGGCCCACCGGTACCGGACCGGGAACGGAGTGAAGCTAAGCACACAGGCAGGGCCATCGGACCCCGACCAGGCTTGGAGCCGCCGTCAATAGTCAAAACCGAATGTGACAGGAACCCTAGGGGTTTCCCAACTACCAAGTCCCGATTGAAGGCATCTGTCCACCCAGAGAGGATATACAGCCACCGCCACAGGCTAGAGATCCAAGGGTCAGCGCCTGCGGGCAAAACGGGCTCCTACAGCACCTATACGCCGGGGAGCAGACTTTTATGATCCGGAACCATGGAAGACCACCACAAATCATTGGCAAAAGGTGACAAGAGCATTGGCAACTAATCTGGCCGCCATCCCCTTACTAACCATCACAACTAGAAGTAGCCGAGGGGTGAACTAACATCCTGTGCACCGCGAACCCAGCCGGAGAACTAACTATCCTAAAGGTAGGAAAGATGAATAACTCTCTACCTCAGAAAATAGACAAGAATAGCTAGCCCCCCACATTCAAAGACTGCGGTGATATAGGAAAAATACAATACACAGGTAGATGACAGGATTAGCAAAAGGTGAGGCCCCCGCTGACTAAAATAGGAAAGGACAGGAAAGGGACTGATGGTGGCCAGAGAAAAACCCTGCAAAATACCAACTTCCTGATAGTACAAAAAAGCCCTCAGATCGCACGATCTGAACTCCGTCCTATACTAGGTGCCCTTGTCATACCAATGAACAGAAAACAAGAATTATAACAAAGTCAACAAGCCACAAACACATGGACCCAAAGGAGCTATACTCCACACAGAACTGAGGGAGTTTCTCAACAATCCACTGAGGGGGAAAATCCCTGCAAGCAAATAAACTGAAACCAACCACAGCAAATGACAAACCCAGATAAACAAAAGAACCAGACAATAAATAAAGAGCGAGCACTTATCTGGGGAAGATGTGGTGTAGAGCAGGATTCAGCAGGCTGGAGATACGAAGAACAACTGACATCCGGCAACAGCCTGCAATCAGACCAGGATTTAAATAAGCAGAGAGTTAGCAAAGGAAACACCCACTGCACAACACACCTGGTCCAAGTCCAATCCATTCCTGGCCACCAGAGGGAGCCTCCCAGCAGCCAAAACATAACTAACATTCACAACAGCGGACTACCGGTGGGCAACCACAGGAGTCAAGAACTTTCTCAAAGGTGCAGGGAAAGACAGCCACCATCAGCCGTCCGGGGAGAGCACAACAACAACACTGCAGCCGGCTGCGGGACCCGTCCATCCAGCCGTTTTGGTTTACCAGAGACTTTGTCAGTGATTGTCTGAGTGAGTACACCAGTGCCATCCGGCACCGCGCCGCGCAGTCTCTGCACCCCAGCCATCCAGCCTCCTCATCACACCATCGGGCCCTGGGATCACCAACCCCTACCCACGGAGGGGACAACATCTCAGCTGCACCGTACCATCTCTCACGGGATCCCCGTTATCAGCAGCGGTGGTGCCATCATCACCACGACCCGTGGGTGGCGTCACGAACAATCTCCCTAACCAAACCACCCCCCTTTTCACTCACGGGTGAGGAGCGCTGCTCGAGTCCCCGGGTCCGGTCCGCCGCTTGAGCCACCGAGCAGCAGCAGCAGAAGCCCTGGACCCGAGCGTGGCGAGCGCGTCCCCTCTGCCCGCGACAACTTGGCGTCTGCGAACAGGATAGAACCGATCTACTTACCAGTAGAAGTGCGCCTTGTAGTCTCCGCTGGCGGTGTCCGGCTGAAAAATTGAAAGCGCCGCCATCTTTGGCGTGAAAATCTCCCGCTCAAGCGTCTTCCCCGAGCAGGGGAGGGCCGAAAGCAAAGCCCCGCCCCCAACAAGCGGAAGTGCTAGAAAGAACCAAGGGGGGGCGGGTGAAAGCCTGGCTAATGCAGCCGAGGGCATAAAAAGCGGGAACGCCAGGACTCTGCAACATATCTTGTTCCTGGAAGTCTGCCAGCAAGCATGTCCGTTCCGTCCGCTGATGCCGAGATTCCCGAGCCCACGCCAGGAACGGCAGCGTGGGTGGAAGCCCGGACCGCACAAATGTGCTGCCGCCTTCAAACCCAGGTCCGGTTCTTGATGGAGCGCTGGGTGGCCGAGATGGAGGAAGTGGCGGCGGCCGTGTGGAGACGCGAGGTGGAGGCAGTGTTGGAGGAGCGGGTAAGTGACCCACGCCCCTGTGTCCAAGAAAGACCGGCCGCTGCGGCTGAGGGGCCCGGCCTGCGTCCGCTCACCCTCCTGCCTCCCCCGCCATCCATACTGGTTGCTGTTGCCCCTCTGCTCGGTCAGCTACCCCCAACATTGGTAGCGGAATCTAGCCTGTCCACCCTAGAGGACCGGCCTGGGGGCGTTGTCCGGGAACGGCCAGTATCCCTCCCGCTGCAATGGAAGACCCCGCGGGAAGTGGCCGTCCGCGACGAGAAACCGTCGGCCCCGGAAGTGACCGCATCCGAGACCGTCCCGGCTCCGGCAGTCTGCCCGGCCGTGGAAGAACCGGCCGCTGCGGGCCCGAAGGCCCAACCGGTGAGGCCAGCTGTCCCTGAGTCCCACGCCTCGGCTGAGGCTGCGCCGGGCCGCCACTGCAAAGCAGCAGTTCAGGCCACGTCACCGCAGGACCCCCACAAGAGAGTACCGGTCGTGGTCGGTGTGGGTGCGGTCCAGCCGGGCCCGACCCGAGCGCCGGGGTCTGCCAATGCCCCTTATTGGGACAGGGAACCAAGCCAGTTGGGCCGAGAGATTGCCGCCAGGGAGCAGCAGAGGGCCGAAGTGATGGCACGAGTGATTAAGGAGAAGGATGCACTCCGCCATGCCACCTTTCGGGTGCGGGGCCTGGTGTACGAGGGCCAAGTCCGGCAGTTTGACACGCGAAGGGGGTTCGGTTTCATCTACGAGCCAGGCCTGGAGGCCAAAGTGTTTGTGGACCACCGCGATGTAAACTCACACCTCCCCACGGGCCACCCAGGTTGTGATCTGTTGCCGGGCGACCTGGTAACCTACACCCGACACTGCGGGGAGAGGGGCTGGTTCGCCCTAGACGTTAAGCAAAGAGAGAGCCGCAGTGTGCAGATGCGGCCCCAGCCCCCTCCTCCACCGAGCAGTCCGGATATCGAGCTGGAGGAGGTCCTGGATGAGTGCGACATCAAATAGTGGCTGCGGTCCTCCGTTGCAACCAAGTTGTCCCCGTTGGGACCCTCAGCAGTTTGAATGAATGAATCCGAATCAACCAAAGTTTTCACCTGATTGTGAACTGTGATTATCCCGGCCGTTGCCGGCAAGTTGTCCCCGGAGGGACCCTATGTGTTTTACCGTCCACATGAGGAACTGCTCATGGACATGGCCGAGAACTGGCAGGTCACCCACGAACTTGTGGGCCTGTAAATAATGTTGTGGGCTGGTTTCCGTCCGTTCCACCTCCGGAGAGGCAGATTGGAGAAAGGGCCCGCAGCAGAGCAGGCTGGGGCCTGGCCACCACCTGGACCGGTGGCCATCCTCCGGGGGTCAGGGGTCCACCTAGACGTGGGGTCCCCTGAAGTGACAGCCGAGTGCGAGACACCATACCCGTTCCTGCTCGGGTAACCTGGATCAGGACTGGGGTAAAGGGGTGCTGCCCATTTCTTAGGGGCAGCATCAAGGATCAGGTTATTTAAATGCTTGTTGCCTCCCTCCAGGGTCCACACCAGGTGGGGCAGAGCCAGGCGGTTGGCCCCACCCACCGAGGAGTTCACAGGCTTGGAGGCGGGAAAAGTGTCAGTTCAGTCTTGGAGGTGAAAGTGAGAGGACTAAACACTTAGGTATTTGGGTTGGAGCCCAGGCACTGACAGCAAGGTTGGCAGATGGTGGTGGCCGTCTGCAGGAGTTAGTGGAACTCCGCAGAGCCATAAGGACCGGGGTCTGGCGTCGGCCCGCCGGTACTGGACCGGGGAACGGAGTGAAGCTAAGCCCACAGGCAGGGCCATCGGATCCCGACCAGGCTTGGAGCCGCTGTCAATAGTCAAATCCGAATGTGACAGGAACCCTAGGGGTTTCCCAACTACCAAGTCCCGATTAAAGGGAACCGTCCACCCAGAGAGGATATACAGCCACCGCCACAGGCTAGAGATCCAAGGGCCAATCTCCCTAACCAAACCCCCCCTTTTTCACTCACGGGTGAGGAGCGCTGCTCGAGTCCCCGGGTCCGGTCCACCGCTCGAGCCACTGAGCAGCAGCAGCAGAAGCCCCGGACCTGAGCGTGGTGAGCGCGTCCCCTTTGCTCGCTGGGCCGCCTTCCAGTCAGCAGCCACTTTCATCTTGGCCAGGCAGATTGCCGGGGCCGTGGCCGACTGGGGCGCGGCCTTTTCCGGGACCGGCGGGTTCAAGGCGGAACAGGGTATCCTCCAGAGGTTGATCTTCCGTGGAGCCGGGGTTGGTGCCGGGGCGGTGACGGGCTGGCTGTTGGCGGCTTCCTCGAACTGGTCCTCACGGGCTGGTGGGATGGACTCCGCTGCCGGTGTTGATGGAAGCGGACCGAGCGGGGGGTCAGCAGCAACCGGTACAGACGTTGAGAGAGGCAATATAGAGGGCAGGGGCAGACCGGGTCCCTCAACCTGGTCGGCCGGTCTCTCGAGGATATAGGGGCGTGGGTCGCTCACCTGCTTCTCTAAAGTTGCCTCCACTTCGCGTGCCCGGACGGCCGCAGCTAGCTTCTCCATCTCGGCCATCCACCGCTCCATTATAAAGCGCGTCTGCGCCTGGATCCGGCGACACATCCGCACGGTCTGGGCTTCCACCCATGCCGCTGTTCCGGGCACGGTCTCCTATACTCCGGGCTTGTTGGACGGGTTAGCCATGTCGCTCTCAAGGGGTCCAGGAACCAGAAGGGTGGCAGAGTCCTGGAGTCCCTGCCCTTTATCTGCTCGGTCACATGTCACAGAATTTTCACCCGCCCCCCTTGGTCTTTTCTTGGCACTCTTCTCTCTGGCCGGTACGTTTCGTTTTGCGACTTCCGGCTTTCTTTTCGGCCGTGTTCCCAGGAGGCGAGGATTCAGCTTTGCGCCTTTTCTCGGGGAAGGAGACGCCGGGCGGGAATTTTCGTGCCAAAAGATGGCGGCAAGATGGCGTTTTCTGGGAATTTCGCAACGGATCACCACTGACTTCAATACAAGATGCACTTCCACAAGGTAAGTGGATGGGTAAGTATCCTATTCGTGATGCCAGAAATTTGAGGTGTACAGCCCCGCTCTTGGCAGCCGAACTGCTCGGATCCAGCCCTTCTGTGGGTGCCTCGAGGGTCTCTGGACCCGGGGGCCTCATGGTCACTTCAAATGAAAAGGGGCAGTGATGGGATGGTGGATTTAGGACGTATATGTACGGGCTGAGCCGTACGGAGTTCGTGATGCCACCCATGGTGTGTGGTGATATTGGACACCACCGCTGCAGTTACATCTACCCAGGGGAGATGTTGTGCAGCAAGTTGTTCACCCCTCCGTGGGCAGGGATGGTGGCCCCGTGACCTGTTGGGGAGGCTGGCAATGCAGGGAAATGGGCGACCGCAGGGTGCTGATGTACTCACTATTAGAAACACACACGAGTCTCTGGTAAACCAAAGGGATGATAGTTGGTGCCCGCAGCCGGCTGCGTTCGGGTTCCCCCACCCGGCTGGTGGTCTCTGTCTTTCTCCTGCACCTGTGTAAGATTATGGACTGCCTGTGATTGCAACTTCAGGAGTCCACTCTCGGCTTGTGGTTGCCTAAGGAGCCCTTTGCTCGTAGACACTGGCCTCTGGGATATCTGAGCTGTGGCGGTGGCCTTTTATCCCCCTCGGTGGGCTGTTGCCTTCAGTCTGGACTTTGGGTGGGACAGGACCTCTAGTCCTGGCCGCAATCAGTTAATTAGCTAGTCCCCAGTTGCTTCTAGACCTAGCTTCAGGGTCTGAGTACCCCCCTTTGTGCTCCAATTTCCGAGTCGGTTCCCCGGGTCGGTACCGGCGGGCCACTACCCTGTTCCGGTCCACCTCGGTTCCACTGAGCCGTCTTCCCGGCTCCTGCAGACAGAGACCACCGTCTGCCTCCTAGCCAAAGGCACCAGGGCTCCCACCCTGGTACCTGTCAGTTTTCCTTTAGGCCCAGACACAGGCCTGACCTCCACTCTCACTGAACTCTGAAACTGATCTGTTTGAAGTGCTCTGACTTTTCTCCGCCTCGAGCTGTCTAAAACTCCTAGGTGGGCGACTTCCAACCGCCTGGTTCCGCCCTCTAGTGTGTCTACCAAGCCCATTGGGGGTGACTAGGGTTTTGTGGTTTGCTGTGTGTTACCTGTGAGGGAAGGGTGTAATGCGGGGCCCTATATGTGACTACCTGGCCCAGCCAGGGCGTCACATATACATATATATTCTGGTTCCCCTTTCCAGCAGTATGATTCTAGCCTGTGCGCATGCGCCTCCAAGATGTGAGCCTGGACTTCTGAAAGAGCAATATATGGATCGACACGAGCGTGCCTCTGGCTTCCAGTTTGTGACACACAGCGTGCGGTCTATCGCTGATAGTGGAAGTCATTTTTATGTGGCAGCATCACATCAGGGCGCATGCATCGTATGAGGCTTTTTCCAGCACACGTCACCATTAGGATGCAGTCTTATTGGTTAAGGGGGGTTTTTACAGCGCACTTTCTTCTCACTCTGACACACACCCTGAAGGTTTAACAAAACAAACGTCACATCGGGATGAGGGACCGTTCAGCTTTTTTGTTATCACAGTGAGGTAGTTATTAGGCTTAGATTTATGCTGTCTTTATTTGTCCTTGGATGTATTTGGCCTTGGTGCCATACATGATAATAGAGATTAATTGCTTCTATAACTATAAGGAATCGTGATATTGACATTTGATGTGTTATACTTTGCTGCCATCTTGTGGACATAATATAGAATACAGGATGAAATAATTATTAATGCAGTCAGTATTGGTATTATTTATTACATTGGGTATTTTTTGCACAAGCACTAGTCACTTTGGTCTATATACATCTTATTTACATTTGTATTTACTTAGTAGAATATTATTTATTTTTTTGGATGGTATATAGTCTTTGGTGTCCTGGTATTATATTTTCTATATTTGGTATTTGCACTGATGATTTTACTATTTAAACATGGCATTTATATATTATTATACTGGTATATGCAATTATTTATACAATTTATTTTGCAAAGGTTATAATATTCTATTTATACTGTCTGATCTATGCTTTTCCCTATATGCTGCATGGTCCCCCATATGCGTTTTCTGTACATTCTCTCTTTTTTATGTTTTTAAAATTTTTCAACAAAAAAAATATTTTAATGTTACTTATTTTTGCTTCTATATATGTGGATCTACTTTAATCTGCCATTGGTGTTATTATTGTTGAGTTTGGAGAGCTCTGAGGCATAGGGAGGAATTTCTTTCCCCTATATTGATTACATGACCATTTCTTGTTTGTATTAAGTCACTTTCTGTGTCTGAATTGTCATATCACTGGCCCAAAGTCATGTAACCCTTTCAATACCGCCCTTTGGTGCCTAATTCGATGCCAATTTTTGTGCAGTGTTATCAATTTTGTTGCAGCTTTAAAGGGCATTCACATCAGAGACGCTCGCTGCATTGTATTTTATTATTGTGATTTTTATTTTTGCTGTTAAACCTGTAAAAAAAAAACAAAACTAAAAAATAATCTGTGGAATAAGAAATTAACTTCAGTCCTGAGTAAGAAACTGGTCAAATAAGAAAACACCTTCAGCATTGTCAGCTTCTTCACATTGTATTTAAAAGTGGTGCTGTTGCCCATAGCAACCAATCAAGTCATTTTCTACATGGCTTTGGAAAAATGACAGACGGCTCTGATTGGTTGCAATGGGAAATTTCTCCACTTGTACTTAATGAAGATAATCTGAGAATCCAGCTCAAAACATACAAGGTTTCATTATTTCTTGTTTATTTGAAGTGCATAATAACCGCTTTATATAAAAAAAGAAATAAAGCTTTTTTTTCTTGCACTTGTTATTAATACCATTATACAAAGGTGCATCTCAATAAATTAAAATATAATGAAAAAGTTATTTTATTTCAGTAATTCAATACAACAAAGGAAACGCATATATTATATAGAGTCATTACATACAGAGTGATCTATTTCAAGTGTTTATTTTTGTTAGTGTTGATGATTATGGCTTACAGCCAATGAAAGCCCAAAAGTCCTTATTTCAGAAATTAGAATATTATATAAGACCAACTAGTCATTGCTAAAGAAGCTGGCTGTTCACAGAGTGCTGTATCCAAGCATATTAATGGAATGTTGAGTGGAAGGAAAACGTGTGGTAAAAAAAGGTGCACAAGTAAATGAGATAACCGCAGCTTTGATAGGATTGTTAGGAAAAGGTTTTTCAAAATTTTGGGGTAGATTCACAAGGAGTACATGGAGTAAAGGGGGCTTTACACGCTACGATATCGATAATGTTTTATCGTCGGGGTCACGTCGTTAGTGACGCACATCCGGCGTCATTAACGATATTGCAGCGTGTGACACTTATGTGCTACCTAAAACGATCGCAAAAGCAGCCAAAATCCTTTGCCGCGGAGAGGTCATCCTAAAACAAAAAATCATTTACCTCTCATTAGGGATGTTGTTCTTCGTTCCTGCGGCAGCACACATCGCTGTGTGTGACACCGCAGGAGCGAGGAACATCTCCTTACCTGCCTCCATCAGCAATGCGGAAGGAGGAGGTGGGCGGGATGTTTACGTCCCACTCATCTCCGCCCCTCCGCTTCTATTGGCCGCCTGCCGTGTGACGTCGCTGTGACACCGCACGACCCACCCCCTTAGAAAGGTGACTTGCCGGCCAAAGCGACGTCACAGGGCAGGTAAGCTGTGTGACGGGGAGCGCAATTTTGTGCGCGACGGGGAGCGATATGCTCGTGTCGCACAAACGATGGGGGCGGGTACGCACGCTAGTGATATCGGTACCGATGATGCTACCGTGTAAAGCTCCCTTTAGTGTTTCAAGAGCCATCACACACAGATGTATCAAGGACATGGTCTACAAGTGTCGCATTCCTTGTGTCAAGCCACTCATGACCAATAAACAACACCAAAAGTGTCTTACCTGGGCCAAGGAGAAAAAGAACTGGACTGTTCCTCATTGGTCCAAGGTGTTGTTTTCATGTGAAAGTAAATTTTGCATTTCATTTGGAAATCAAGGTCCCAGAGTCTGGAGGAAGAGTGGAGAGGTCACAATCCAAGCTGCTTGAGGTTTACTGTGAAGTTTCCACAATCAGTGATGGTTTGGGGAACCATGTCATCTGCTGGTGTAGGTCCACATGATTTATCAAGACCAAAGTCAGTGCAGCCATCTGTAGGGGGATCAGGGCTGCTGCAGAGGTAGCCGGCACACTGAGGGGTTATATTTAATGTATTCAAATGTATGGTATAATGTGTAATGTGTAAATAGCAACCAGGTGGCAATGTGTCTGAGAACAGAAGTCCTGGCACCTGGGTAGGCAGTTTAGGAATGAAGCAAGAAAAGGAGAATAAGGAATATATAAAGGACAATATAACGGAGGAGGTAGGGTAGGAGAGTCCTCAGGAGGAGATTCGGAGAAGAAGCCCAAATCGAAAAACTTTAATTATCTATCCTAAGGGTCACTTCTGTGATCGCAGACACGCAGGATCCTGCAAGTAGAGGATTGTGTAACTGCATCCCAAGAATCAGGGTATAGTCCAGTCGGTCGGGGAGGCATCAGTTTTTTTGGATACAAATACTCTAAGAAATCCCTTGCAACACCAAAAGTCAGTGGGCCCTTGTCTGAGAAGGGTAGGTCCTGGCCTAATAACGGATGGAGGAGTGCTGTCGTACATAGCCTGTCCAAAGCGCAAGTTAATACCTGTGGGTGGGACAGATAGACTTATGGACTATTTGAATCGGTTTGTGCAGCGTGACGTCAGACAGGGGAATGAGGAGCCTAGCGGTGTCTTATGGAGCCCAGGTGCGAGGAAAGCAGTAGACCATTAAATTGTATTGTAAGGTGGAGCCTGGAGGGAACCCCATCGGGACCAAGAACAGTGCCTGTGTAGTGCAGATGAAGATAAATGCTATAAATGCTGTGAAGACAAAGTAAAGTTAAGAAGATAGATGCTGTAAATACTGTGAAGAAAATAAGTAAAGTTCTGTTGTTTGAAAAGAATACTACGGTGTGCAGTTCAGTCCTGGTTACACCACATTACACATTCAAATACACATCAGGTTGCCCTATTCCCACTGGGAACTTGGCTAGGGTAGGGTAATAAAGGGGTCGCCAACAGAGAGGCATTTACAGGATGCCCTCAACAGGGGCCCCAGTCCCACTAGCTTAGGACCTGGGAGGGGGGAGGTGCAGCCAGCAGGGGGAGTCAGAAGCCAAGACAACAGTTAGAGAGTTCTCCAGCAGAGCAGTGGAGCAGACGTGCCTCACTGGTGCTCCGGTGGGAAGGAGGAGAAGATCACAACGGTTGCTGCGGGCAGAGGGATCTCTGCTCCCCATGAAACAGACGCTACACAGAGTGGCAGGAACCTAGGGAAGATCATACTTCATGTTGGTTTTCCAGAATCTGCCTGGACAGGGAAAGTTTCAGGCTTCCTGGTCCACACAGCAACCGACAGCACAGTGCCATATAAGATCCGGGGCCTCGCCTCAAGCCGGACCCTACATCGGAACTGCAGCACCGGCACATAGGGACAAGAGTATGTACCGCCCCCGTGCCAGCAGCCGGCGGTGCTCAGATCCGGGGCCTACGGTCCAGCTCGAGGGGTCGCCCAGACCCGGGAGTCGTGCGGACACTCCGAATGAAAGGGGGACGTATTTATACAGGATTGTTTGTAGAATGTTCGTGATGCCACCCACGGTGTGTGATGAAGTGGGACACCACCGCTGCGGTTGTGGGGAGCACCCGGGGTAGATGTAATGGCAGCTGGATGTTAATCCCTCCATTGGTAGGTATGGTTGCCTCAGGACCCAGTGTCTCAGTGCAGGGTATGGCGATGGCAGGGGCTTGCACGCCCAGATGGACCGGGGGATAGTTGGTTACTCACTCTTAAATGAATCACACCAAGGTGCTGGTGGCCGGCCGCCACGGCCAGTTGTACTCTGCTCCCCCACCCGGGCTGTTGGTCGCCGTTCTTTCCTCTGCACTAGTGTTGTTGTGTCCTGACTTCCCAGTGTGGAACACGGGAGTCCGCTCACGGCTTGTGTGTGTCTGAAGAGCCGTGCCCGTCTGACGCTGACCCGTGGGATCTACAGGCCCTGGCGGTGGCCCTATCCCTCTCTTTGGATGGTTGTCTACTTTTTGGGACTTAGGTTGGGACAGGACCTATAATCCTGCCCTCAATCGGTTAATTATCTAGGCCGCTGTCTTCTGTCGTGGCTTCAGAGTCCGAGTACGCGCTGTGTGCACGGTTTCCGGTCGGTTCTCCGGTGTCGGTACCTGTGGGCTCCAACCCTTCTCTGGTCTTTCTCGGATATGTCGAGCCGTCTTCCCGTCTCCTGCTGACGGAGACCACTGTCTGCCACCTAGCCGAGGTACCAGGGCTCCGACCCTGGCACCATTCCAACTTGAACTTCCTCTGCTGGAGTTACAACTAGCTCCAGTCCACACTCCTCTCAACTTGAACTCTACCACTGAACTGCTTGTTTTCCCGCCCCGAGCTGTCTAGACCCCTAGGTGGGCGTTTCCTAACCGCCTTGTCCAACCCACTGGTGTGTCCGTCTTGCCCTAAAGGGGGGTGACTAGGGTTTCAGGTCGGCTGTATGTTACCTGGGTGAGGGAAGGTGTTGTGCGGGGGCCTATTGTGTGACTACCTGGTTTTGCCAGGGCATCACAAGTACATCTCGTGAAACCCAGGGTCCCCTCGTAGCTTCAAGCCTGGGGATCTACAGACAGGCGTTACAAAGAGAAACCCACCGAACACCAAACTGGACTGATCTTTAAAGGGATTCGGGTTCGACGGAGCCCATCATAGCAAGTAACTGGTATTACCTGGGTGAGCAGCATCGTACAAAAGTGAGTAACACAACCTGGAACTGCAGCCATAGACTCTGACTCTTTATTACCAGTACTGCTGCGACTCGCTGCCATTACTACTCCCCTCTTCATCCTCCACGTGGCCCGCTCTTCCTGTGGAGAGCAATACCATCCCTGGCTGCTGCTACCATCTGCCCCAAAGGACAGCAACAGCAGCGGTGGCCCATTCTCTGGCTGCATACCACAGGTGGCATCACGACAAACACCTTGCCACTACCAGCAACATCTCTCCTCTGCCGTCTTCTGTACCGCTCAGTGAAATGGAGCTGGGCTAGGCCAACCTTGACAATGACAGTCGATGGCCTGGCGACGAGTAGGTTGAATTCACCTGCCCTGTGGGGCGCTACACAGGTGTGCCGCCCCGGTGACAACCGGGGTGCTCGGACCCGGGGTTGGTCGTGGCTCGAGAGATCCGGTCTCATTTCAGCGGAGACTCTGATCCTTGAAAGGGGATTATTTACAGGGGAAGAGTTCGTGACACCACATGCGATAATGTGAGTACTATTTAGAGGAAGGGGGGAAGGGCACCACCTAAATGGGATCTCCGGGTATACGGATACATATGCCAAATGGAGAAGAAAAAGAGTATACCCACAGAGGGATCACCAAGAGATTATAAAAATAGAAAAATCTTTATTACAATTAGGAATACATATGGAACTCCACGCTGGGAGTAAACACACAAAGGACAATTAAAAGCATTTAAAACAAACACATATCCCCTATGCCAAAGCACATATGAAATTGGTACTGAATAGATCAATATTATACACCACCCCTTAAATAAGTACAACCAGCTGTAAACTGGACACAGTGATATTTATTACGGTGCTAGAAAATAATAATATACAATATATCCGCATCAAAAAGGCTGAAAATACCCTTAGAAACACATTGGTAAGGTCACAGATATATGAAGCACTCCCATAGCATCTATAGTACAGGCAAAAAAAAAAAAAAAAAAAAAGGGTGAGTCAGGCTCAGGTTTAGCGTGTAATAAAGCACACAGGGTGTAACCCTGAGCGACAGAGCCTAAACCACAAGATATTATTGATAGGACTTCTGAGAAAGGCTTGGCTATATTTTAGTGAAGTATATAAACAGGATTAGACATAAAATCCATTCAACAGTTAAGTAAGCCAGATGAAAAATATTAAACCAGTGCACACTGTCTGTATAGATCAATCCCTGTACAGATAATCAATTCTAGAAACTAGTGCATTCAGTTGGAGCACACAAACGGCAAATAGGGCATAAAGTAAGACTTAAACACAAAAACAGCAGCACATTGGATACGTGCTGCTGCTATGTCAGCTAGCCGAACATTGATACCAAAAACCTTTTCAGTGGCCCAGGTGTTACAGAAAAGCCCATACTCACTATCCTAATAACCAGGGAGCACAGACAAAAACCAGGATGTAGGAAGGGGGGGAAAGCTTTGGCAGAGTTACCCCACGCGTATCGCCTCCAAACAGGAGGCTTCCTCAGGGGAAGAAAAATAGACAGTGTGTAGTCCAAAGTGTGTCATATTTAAATCATGCAGCAAATTGGGTAATTACTCACCAGCTTGCAGCTTGAGAGAGTGCAACATTATAGTATAAGGTGTTTCTGCATGGCGGCCGCCATTTTGGCCGAATCACATGATTCGGCTGAAAACCCTCCCTAAGTCTCTACAGCTCATGCGTCCACAAGATGGCGCTGTTTAACATCAAAACTCATATTGCTCTGATGTGCAAGTCCTTATAGGTGGAACATAACGGTATATAGGTAAAGTAACACATTTTGATTAAGTAGAATAACTTTACAGGGATAGGTATATCACACTCGGCGGCGCATGCGCAGTAACCGTTTATGGGAACTTAGTGCATAACTTGAGGTGTCACAGCACACTCGTACAGGAAATATCGGTAGCCACCAATATAAAACCCTAATAGTATAGAGAGCTTATTTATGCTTATTTTCTTTTATTTTACCGTCCCACTTCGGATATATAAGGTATTGTAGATAACACCCAGCAATAAATACGTGTGGTTAGTACAGGAAAACACAGAAAAAAAAAAAAAAAAAAATTGGTATACCCAACTTGGCGGCGCATGCGTAGTAGCAGTTTATTGGGACTTAGTGCATAACTTAAGATATCCCAGCACACTTGCACAGGGAATACCGATGGCCACCACTCTAAACCCCTGATGGTACACAATACTTATTTATGCTTATTTATGCTTATTTATGCTTATTTTACAGCCCCACTTCAAATGTATAGGGTATTATGAATAACACCCAGCAATATATAGATAGAATACAATTCTGTTCAACAAAGGTACAGTCCGCCAGCTTATGTGGCATATGTGCAATAACAATTTTATTGGGACTAAATACATGGCTTGTCAAAGCTCCCCATACCATGTGCAGGGAACACCAGTGACAACCACTGGAATACCCCACCACATGTGAGGCTTGTCAAACAGCCTCATCAAGCCTATAAGACAGAGGATAGAGGAAGTTCTAGGGATCCATTACAGTCTGATATCACTCAAGGTGCATAGTCTAAGGGGATGGGCCCAGACATTCAAGGCAGTGATCATACTCACTGTTGCTCCTTTCCGTCGAACTTTTGGCTGTAGTAGGGTCTCCCGTGTTAGGGCTTTGCAGTCCTGCAGAGCACTTGAAACCACGTTCCTCGGATAGCCTCGTTTCCAGCAGTGCCTATTTTAATTGCCGTTCCAGAAATGCGATCTATGTACTCATCTGCAATTGCCCAAAGCTGTATGTAGGCCAGACAAGCCAAGAGGTAAGAAAGAGAATTCAACAACACTTCTCCAACATAAACACAGCTACTGCAGATTTGAAGAAAGGGAAGACACTCACCTCGGTGGCCTCACATTTTTTAACATACCATGGGGGTCGCTATACCAATGCGAGAGTTATGATTGTTGATTCAGTCAAAACAGGCATTAGGGGAGGGAACCCCGTAAAGGAGCTGTTGCAGAAGGAATCCAAATGGATTTACAACCTCAAGAGTCTGGCCCCCCATGGGTTAAATGAGGAATTGTTATATACTGGATTCTACAAAGACTTGTGATCTCTGACCATTTGTGAATTTCTGTTCCTTACCTTTTAGCGACTGAGGCTTCTCCAACAAAGTGAGGATCCTGGGAGCATTCTATCGCTCGTCTATATCTGCAGGACATTATTTCCGGTCATGGAGAGAGTGAAGATGAATCTTACAGTACTCTTGACTGAATGAAGTCAGCAGGACAAAAAGAACTTCACACGGGAATGTGGATCCTGGAATTCCGAATTGGGAGTACTGGATGATACGCCTTTTTTGGACAATGTTATTAAAACTTGTAGGCCATCGGAGCCCAAACCTCGAGCCTCAATAATAGGATACTGTCCTGGACGTTATAATTGATTCCTTGTTGGTTACATCTATACTGTGTTTGTGTGTAGGGCACTTGACAAATTTTTTTTTTTTTTTCTTCTAGCCTTTGTATGGGGACCTTAACATCGTATGTATTTACACTATTTCAAGATGTACCCCTAAGGTTTCTAGAGTTCTACTGACGGAGCCGTACCAGAATGTTATCTTTCATGGGATTGGAGGATGACTTCTGTCTGGGCCCATCCCCTTAGACTATGCACCTTGAGTGATATCAGACTGTAATGGATCCCTAGAACTTCCTCTATCCTCTGTCTTATAGGCTTGATGAGGCTGTTTGACAAGCCTCACATGTGATGGGGTATTCCAGTGGTTGTCACTTGTGTTCCCTGCACATGGTATGGGGAGCTTTGACAAGCCATGTATTTAGTCCCAATAAAATTGTTATTGCATATATGCCACATAAGCTGGCGGACTGTACCTTTGTTGAACAGAATTGTATTCTATCTATATATTGCTGGGTGTTATTCATAATACCCTATACATTTGAAGTGGGGCTGTAAAAAAAGCATAAATAAGCATAAATAAGCATAAATAAGTATTGTGTACCATCAGGGGTTTAGAGTGGTGGCCATCGGTATTCCCTGTGCAAGTGTGCTGGGACATCTTAAGTTATGCACTAAGTCCCAATAAACTGCTACTACGCATGCGCCGCCAAGTTGGGTATACCAATTTTTTTTATCTTTATTTTTTTTTCTGTGTTTTCCTGTACTAACCACACGTATTTATTGCTGGGTGTTATCTATAATACCTTATATATCCGAAGTGGGACGGTAAAATAAAAGAAAATAAGCATAAATAAGCTCTCTATACTATTAGGGTTTTATATTAGTGACTACCGATATTTCCTGTACGAGTGTGCTGTGACACCTCAAGTTATGCACTAAGTTCCCATAAACGGTTACTGCGCATGCGCCGCCGAGTGTGATATACCTATCCCTGTAAAGTTATTCTACTTAATCAAAATGTGTTACTTTACCTATATACCGTTATGTTCCACCTATAAGGACTTGCACATCAGAGCAATATGAGTTTTGATGTTAAACAGCGCCATCTTGTGGACGCATGAGCTGTAGAGACTTAGGGAGGGTTTTCAGCCGAATCATGTGATTCGGCCAAAATGGCGGCCGCCATGCAGAAACACCTTATACTATAATGCTGCACTCTCTCAAGCTGCAAGCTGGTGAGTAATTACCCAATTTGCTGCATGATTTAAATATGACACACTTTGGACTACACACTGTCTATTTTTCTTCCCCTGAGGAAGCCTCCTGTTTGGAGGCGATACGCGTGGGGTAACTCTGCCAAAGCTTTCCCCCCCTTCCTACATCCTGGTTTTTGTCTGTGCTCCCTGGTTATTAGGATAGTGAGTATGGGCTTTTCTGTAACACCTGGGCCACTGAAAAGGTTTTTGGTATCAATGTTCGGCTAGCTGACATAGCAGCAGCACGTATCCAATGTGCTGCTGTTTTTGTGTTTAAGTCTTACTTTATGCCCTATTTGCCGTTTGTGTGCTCCAACTGAATGCACTAGTTTCTAGAATTGATTATCTGTACAGGGATTGATCTATACAGACAATGTGCACTGGTTTAATATTTTTCATCTGGCTTATTTAACTGTTGAATGGATGTTATGTCTAATCCTGTTTATATACTTCACTAAAATATAGCCAAGCCTTTCTCAGAAGTCCTATCAATAATATCTTGTGGTTTAGGCTCTGTCGCTCAGGGTTACACCCTGTGTGCTTTATTACACGCTAAACCTGAGCCTGACTCACCCTTTTTTTTTTTGCCTGTACTATAGATGCTATGGGAGTGCTTCATATATCTGTGACCTTACCAATGTGTTTCTAAGGGTATTTTCAGCCTTTTTGATGCGGATATATTGTATATTATTATTATTTTCTAGCACCGTAATAAATATCACTGTGTCCAGTTTACAGTAGGTCATAGCACTGCTGGTTGTACTTATTTAAGGGGTGGTGTATAATATTGATCTATTCAGTACCAATTTCATATGTGCTTTGGCATAGGGGATATGTGTTTGTTTTAAATGTTTTTAATTGTCCTTTGTGTGTTTACTCCCAGCGTGGAGTTCCATATGTATTCCTAATTGTAATAAAGATTTTTCTATTTTTATAATCTCTTGGTGATCCCTCTGTGGGTATACTCTTTTTCTTCTCCCTTTGGGATAATGTGAGTACTGCCGCTGCTGGAGGGAGTACCGGGGTGGATAGTGTGAGGCAGCAAGGTGTCAGTCCCTTCGCGGGTAGGGAAGGCCCCGGACTCTGGGGATTGGTAGCTTGGGGAGAGCAGGGTGCATGGACCAGGGTACTCACTCCCCATAGTCGTGGTGTTAGATGAGGTTTAGAAAGTAGACACACACACACACACTGTAGGTAAACCAAGTACCGCTGCCGCTGCGGGGAGCCCATCCAGGTATCCGCTCCCACCGGTGTCACTTAGTGATCCGAAGCCTGCCTCCTGCACAATTTGTTGTCTGTTGGTGGCCCCGTGGCTTGAAGCTGTTAGGGGCCCCACTCACTATGTGTAGTGTACCTGTGCTCTTGAGGGCTGGCACTTGGGACCTCAGTGGGCTGCTTTTGACTGGAAAACCCTGTCCCCCTCATTGTGCTGATGCCCTTAATCTCTGAGCTCTCAGGGAAGTTCGTGAAGATCCTTTCCCTCTAAGGTTAATTGTCAGGATGTTGAATTGGCTCCTGACCTAGAGTCCTGTACCCCGTTGTGCTCGGTTCCAGTCCGTTCTGTTGGGCTTTTGTGGTGCTGACAGTCCTCCAAGACTTTGTCCGTCACACCCTTGTCCAACTTCCCTGCAACCGGTCCCCGACTCCTTTGATCCTGGACCACCGTCTGTGACCCAACCTGTCGTCTCCCTCTAGCTCCCTGGGAGCTAACACTCCAGCTCCTCTCACTTTGAGAGCTGTTACTTCCCTGTCTTGGTCCCTACCACCAGTCTGCCTGACCCCTAGGTGGGTGGCCCTTTTCCAGCTAGACCAACCAACTGTTGTGTCTGACAGGTCATGGTGTGGGATTTTGATTGGGATTTATGGTGCTGATGGGAGTGACACCGATTTTTTAGAAATCTGGAAAACATGGGGGATAGGCATTGCACCCTGGGGAAAGGATGCAGTTCCCTGTAACATCCTGATATAGTCAGGGGCGCTACACAGGCACATTTATAAAGAAAAAACAAAAAAGCTAGCAGTAAATGTGCACTACAGCACTAAAAAATTCCAACTGTACTTATAAATATGAGATTTTTGGCAAAAAATTGCAATTTCTTGAGCCACCCCGCCACTTCATGGCAAATCTCTGTTGGGGCAGTCCTAACACTAAAATATTTTTATAAAATGTGCCAAACAGCCTCACATATGAAATAGTAAAACTGCTCTTAGCAGCACTCACCTGGTCTATTTCAATCCCGTACCCATGACTGAATCATGGCTGTGGGCGGGACAGGTCCAAGCAAATGTTGCACAAAGTAAATAGCCTGTGGACAGGGCCTGATGACTGAATGTGAACAGTCACCAATTGCCAAAATCTAGACAGGTGGAATACATCCCAAATTTGGGTGCATAGCAAGGTGGGGGTCAGCCACCGACCAATTCAATGAAGAAAAAACAAAAAAGCTAGCACTAAATGTACACTACAGCACTAAAAAATTCCAACTGTACTTATTATAAATATGAGATTTTTGGCAAAAAATTGCAATTTCTTGAGCCACCCCGCCACTTCACGGCAAATCTCTGTTGGGGCAGTCCTAACACTCAAATAGGTGGGTGGCCCTATTCCAGCTAGACCGACCAACTGGTGTGTCTGACAGGTCATGGTGTGGGATTTTGATTGGGATTGGTGGTGCTGATGTGAGTGACACCGATTTCTTAGGAATCTGGAAAATATGGGGGATAGGCACTGCACCCTGGGGAAAGGATGCAGTTCCCTGTAGCACCCTGATATAGTCAGGGGCGCTACACAGACACATTTATAGTTTGCTCAACAACATTTAGACAAGCCTGTGAAATACTGGGATAATATAGTCTAGTCAGGTGAGAACAAAATTGAATTCTTTGGATGCCATAATTAGAGTTGAGCGCGGTTCGCGGTTCGTGGTTCTCCAGTTCTAGGCTCGAGTGATTTTTGGGCTGTTCGAGATCGAACTAGAACTCGAGCTTTTTGCTAAAAGCTCGATAGTTCTAGAAACGTTCGAGAACGGTTCTAGCAGCAAAAAGCAGGGCTTTTTACAGCTGCAGTGTGCAGGAGCCATCGCTGGCAGCCTGCCAGAAGCTGGTAACCAAGATAAACATCGGGTATCCAAGCAAAGCGCTTGGTTAGTAACCCGATGTTTATCTTAGTTACGTGCAGGAAGCCCACACTTCCCGCTCAGCTCGCTCCGCCCCCTCCTGCCCGCGGCATGTATACATACATATACACACACACACACACACACTCTCACACACGCACCCCCCCTCCCCCCCCCCCGCTCGGCTTACCTGCGGTGGTGAAGTCCCGCCATCCAGACCTCAGCGCTGTCACTGTCCTCCATGGCCGCCGCTTGTCACATCACCTCTCGCTTCCCACCCGAGACGTCACGGACCTCTCGCGATACTTGATGTGAAGGCGCCGGTCATTGACCTCAGTGACAGGGGCTGTCGGCAGTGCTGGAGATCAGCGCAGGTAATGTACCTCGCTGACAGCAGCACTTGTCATGCCCTGCAGTGACCTGGGCTGACCCATTGATGTTAGCTCAGGTCACTGCATTGCTCTCCCAGCCAATGGGGAACATCCTGCTCTTCATTGACTGGGACAGTGTGGATCGTCATGGCAACCCCTTGGATTACACCAGACCTGGATTTGTTTTTCATTCTAATAAATTGGTTAAAGAGGGAATGTTTTGGGGAGTGTTTTTTCAAATAAAAATGTGTTTGTCGTCTATTTTTGTTTATTACTGACTGGGTTGGTGATGTCGGGTATCTGATAGACGCCTGACCTCACCAACCCCAGGGCTTGATGCCAGGTGACATTACACATCTGGTATTAACCCCATATATTACCCCGTTTGCCACCGCACCAGGGCGCGGGATGAGCTGGGGCGAAGCACCAGGATTGGCGCATCTAATGGATGCGCCACTTCTGGGGCGGCTGCGGCCTGCTATTTTTAGGCTGGGGAGATTCCAATAACCATGGACCTCCCTAGTCTGAGAATATCAGGCCCCAGCTGTCTGCTTTACCTTGGCTGGTGATCCAATTTTGGGGGACCCCTACGTGTTTTTTTTTTTAATTATTTATTTAATTTAAAATAACAGCGTGGGGTGCCCTCAGTTTTGGATTACCAGCCAAGGTGAGGTTGCCAGCTGTGGTCTGCAGGCTGCAGCCGTCTGCTTTACCCTAGCTGGCTACAAAACTAGGGGGAACCCTACGTCATTTTTTTTTCATTTTTTTGGCTAAATACAAAGCTAAGCATCCCTTAGTGCCACATGAAAGGTACCAAAGGGTGTTCCACTTTTTCTCCATTTTTTTCTCCACTTTTTCTCCATTTTTTTCTCCACTTATTCTCCACTTTTTCTCCTCTTATTCTCCACTTTTTCTCCACTTTTTCTCCTCTTATTCTCCACTTTTTCTCCACTTTTTCTCCACTTTTTCTCCATTTTTTTCTCCACTTTTTCTCCACTTTTTCTCCACTTTTTCTCCACTTTTTCTCCACTTTTTCTCCTCTTATGCTCCACTTTTTCTCCACTTTTTCTCCACTTTTTCTCCACTTTTTCTCCACTTTTTCTCCTCTTATGCTCCACTTTTTCTCCACTTTTTCTCCACTTTTTTCTCCACTTTTTCTCCTCTTATGCTCCACTTTTTCTCCACTTTTTCTCCTCTTATGCTCCACTTTTTCTCCACTTTTTCTCCTCTTATGCTCCACTTTTTCTCCACTTTTTCTCCACTTTTTCTCCATTTTTTTCTCCACTTTTTCTTCTCTTATGCTCCACTTTTTCTCCACTTTTTCTCCTCTTAATCTCCACTTTTTCTCCACTTTTTCTCCACTTTTTCTCCACTTTTTTCTCCACTTTTTCTCCTCTTATGCTCCACTTTTTCTCCACTTTTTCTCCACTTTTTCTCCTCTTATGCTCCACTTTTTCTCCACTTTTTCTCCTCTTATGCTCCACTTTTTCTCCACTTTTTCTCCTCTTAATCTCCACTTTTTCTCCTCTTATGCTCCACTTTTTCTCCACTTTTTCTCCACTTTTTTCTCCACTTTTTCTCCTCTTATGCTCCACTTTTTCTCCACTTTTTCTCCACTTTTTCTCCACTTTTTCTCCTCTTATACTCCACTTTTTCTCCACTTTTTCTCCACTTTTTTCTCCACTTTTTCTCCTCTTATGCTCCACTTTTTCTCCACTTTTTCTCCACTTTTTCTCCACTTTTTCTCCACTTTTTCTCCACTTTTTTCTCCACTTTTTCTCCTCTTATGCTCCACTTTTTCTCCACTTTTTCTCCTCTTATGCTCCACTTTTTCTCCACTTTTTCTCCTCTTATGCTCCACTTTTTCTCCACTTTTTCTCCTCTTATGCTCCACTTTTTCTCCACTTTTTCTCCACTTTTTCTCCACTTTTTTCTCCACTTTTTCTTCTCTTATGCTCCACTTTTTCTCCACTTTTTCTCCTCTTAATCTCCACTTTTTCTCCACTTTTTTCTCCACTTTTTCTCCTCTTATGCTCCACTTTTTCTCCACTTTTTCTCCACTTTTTCTCCTCTTATGCTCCACTTTTTCTCCACTTTTTCTCCTCTTATGCTCCACTTTTTCTCCACTTTTTCTCCTCTTAATCTCCACTTTTTCTCCTCTTATGCTCCACTTTTTCTCCACTTTTTCTCCACTTTTTTCTCCACTTTTTCTCCTCTTATGCTCCACTTTTTCTCCACTTTTTCTCCACTTTTTCTCCTCTTATGCTCCACTTTTTCTCCACTTTTTCTCCACTTTTTTCTCCACTTTTTCTCCTCTTATGCTCCACTTTTTCTCCACTTTTTCTCCACTTTTTTCTCCACTTTTTCTCCTCTTATGCTCCACTTTTTCTCCACTTTTTCTCCACTTGTTCTCCACTTTTTCTCCACTTTTTTCTCCACTTTTTCTCCTCTTATGCTCCACTTTTTCTCCACTTTTTCTCCACTTTTTCACCGTTCTTTTTCTATGGTCAGTCTACCCATTAGCTCTGCCATGCATACTGTAGCTCTACACCTACTGCACATGTTACTTTATGATTGACATCTCTTTCGTACCAGAGCTGTCTAAGCCTACTCTGACCCCATATTTGTCATTACTATATTGTCCTTGTACTGTATTATGACATTTGTATCATGTGTTTCATTTCTTGCTGTGTTGCAATTTTTTTGCTGCATCCCAATTGTACCTCTACATTGTTCGAGTTTATGTTATTGTTCTCTCACTCTTATGTGATACTGATTATTGTCATTTTTCATGATTACATGCAGATAAGTCCAATCTGACGAAGGCTCAGGCCGAAACGTCATTTGTAACTTGTTTTGGACAAAAACATATATGCTTATGAAAAAAAAAATGTTCTTAATATGGACCAATAAAGAGTGATTTTGCATTACTATCCATTGGGACTTACTGACTTAGTCTGGGAGATTTAGAGTGCCGAGGTTACTCACTAATTTTATCTATTATTACCTCTGAGCACCTATATACCAGTGAGCAGAGCTTCCTCTACAGTAGTTCTCCTGATTAGGCATGCCCTTACCTCATGAGCAGGGCATTGCAGCTTTGGTAGCAACCATTATGACATGGACTCTGCTGCTGTGGACCCGGGGAGAGTGAGTGCAGATTCATTGCACCCACACTCCTCACATGAAGGGTCCGCACTCCTAGAAAATGGGGGATACGTTCCCTGAGTGTCTCCCCCCCATATTCTAGACGGTCCAGAGTCATCGTGGGACCCCTTTATTTTTTTTCTTACAATAAATTGGTGAAAGAGGAAATGTTTTGGGGACTGTTTTTTCAAATAAATTTCTTTTGTCGATTTTTTGTTTTTGTTAGTACTGACAGTTTATGATGTTGGGTATCTAATAGACGCCATGACATCACAAACTGCTGGGCTTGATCTCAGGTGACTTTACAGCTAGTATCAACCCGATTTATTACCCCGTTTGCCACTGCACCAGGGCACGGGATGAGCTGGGGTGAAGCGCCAGGATTGGCGCATCTAGTGGATGCGCCACGTCTGGGGTGCCTGCGGCCTGCTATTTTTAGGCTGTGAAGGCCCAATAACTATGGACCTTCCCACCCTGAGAATACCAGACCACAGCTGTCCGCTTTACCTTGGCTGGTGATCCAATTTGGGGGGGACCCTACTTTTATTGTGTAATTATTAATATTTATAAAATAATTATAAAAAAGAGCCTGAGGGGACCTCCACATTGGATCCCCAACCACGGTAAAGCTGCCAGCTGTGGTTTTCAGGCTACAGCCGTCTGCTTTACCCTAGCTGGCTATCAAAAATGGGGGGACCCAACGTAATTTTTTTTTTTAACTATTTTTTAAATAGAAAAAATTAATGGGCTTCCCTGTATTTTGATTGACAACCAAGGTAACGGCAGGCAGATGGGGGTGGCAACCCATAGCTGTCTGTTTTATCTGCGCTGAGAATCAAAAATACCGCGGAGCGCTACGTCATTTTTTTAAAGATTTATTTTTACAGCACTGTGATGTCCAGCAATCAAAATACAGGGAAGCCCATTTTATTTTTAGTTATTTAAATAAATAATTAAAAAAAATATATATGGGCTCCCGCTGCATTTTTTGTATTGCTAGCTAAGGGTAATCCAAGCAGCTACTGGCTGCTAACCCCCACTGCTTGGTGTTACCTTCACTGGCAATGGAAAATCCAGGGAAGCATTTTTTATTTTTTTTGCCAAAAAACTACAAAAAAAGGACGTGAGCTTCGCCATATTTTTGTATGCTAGCCAGGTATAGCAGGCAGGTGCTGGAAGAGTTGGATACAGCGCCAGAAGATGGCGCTTCTATGAAAATGCCATTTTCTGAGGTGGCTGCAGACTGCAATTCGCAGCAGTGGGGCCCAGAAAGCTCAGGCCAACCGGTGGTGCGGATTCCAATCCCCAGCTGCCTAGTTGTACCTGGCTGGACACAAAAATGGGGCAAAGCCTACGTCATTTGTTTTCTAATTATTTCATGAAATTCATGAAATAATAAAAAAAGGGCTTCCCTTTATTTTTGGTTCCCAGACGGGTACAAATAGGCAACTGGGGGTTGGGGGCAGCCGTACCTGCCTGCTGTACCTGGCTAGCATACAAAAATATGGCGAAGCCCACATAATTTTTTCAGGGGGCAAAAAAATTCTGCATACAGTCCTGGATGGAGTATGCTGAGCCTTGTAGTTCTGCAGCTGCTGTCTGTCTGTATGGAGAAGAGCAGACAGCAGCTGCAGAACTACAAGGCTCAGCATACTCCATCCAGGACTGTATGCAGAAGTTTTTTGCCCACCAAAAAAATGACGTGGGCTTCGCCATATTTTTGTATGCTAGCCAGGTACAGCTGGCAGCCACGGGCTGCCTCCAACCCCCAGTTGCCTATTTGTACCCGGCTGGGAACCAAAAATATAGGGAAGCCCGTTTTTTTTAATTATTTCACTTATTTCATGAAATAATTAAAAAACAAATGACGTGGGCTTCGCCCTATTTTTGTGTCCAGCCGGGTACAACTAGGCAGCTGGGGATTGGAATACGCAGCACAGGTTAGCCCGAGGTTTGTGGGCGCCTCTGCTGCGGATTTCAGTCCGCAGCCGTCCCAGAAAATGGCGCTCTCATAGAAGCGCCATCATCTGGCGCTGTATCCAACTCTTCCAACAGCCCTGGAGCCGGGTGGCTTGTTGGGTAATCATGAGTTAATACTGGCTTTGTTTTACTAGCCAGTATTAAGCCAGAGATTCTTAATGTCAGGCACGTTTGACCCGGCCATTAAGAATCTCCAATAAAGGGTTAAAAAAAAGACACCACACAGAGGAAAAATACTTTAATAGAAATAAATACACAGACACATTAGAGACTCCATCTTTATTACCCCCTGTCAGCCCTCCACGACCCTGCTCTTCTGTCTTCTTTCTTTCTAGTGTAGTAGTAGTGACGATTGTAGTGAGGAAGGATGAGATTCACCAGCTCATCACTTGGGGCTGGGGAACCTCCATCCTCACTACAATGCTCACTACAATCGTGCAGCAGCGTGCAGCCTTCACTCCGTGAGTGATCACTGCTGGCTGCTAGCGGTAACGCTGACAGACGCGTTACCATAGCAACGGTGCTCTCGGAGCCGCGGTTAGCGGTGACGTCACCGCTAACTGCGTTGCTATGGCAACGGTGATCTCCGTTAATGACCGGCTGTGTCAGCCGGTCCCTAACGGAACGGGGAGTCGACCGTGTGCTAGAGCATGTCGCCGGTACACGGCGATACACATATGTGCACCGTGTACCGGAGAGATGCACTCGCAGGTCCTACATGACGTGTCATAGTCATGTGACCAGTCTGTAGCCAATGAGATAATAGCCACATGACTGGTCACATGGCTATTTTGACGTCACGATAGGTCCTGCATCTCTGCTGGCAGTGCAGGTCACCGGGAGGATTCAGCGATCATCGGATGGAATAGCGGCAGGAGACAGAGTGCAGAAGGGATCGCGAGGACCGGTAAGTGTTATGGCAATGTTTATTAACTGTTTGTGTACATTTATAATGCATTTTTATGTGTTTGTGATTGCCTCCCATTATAGCCTATACGTTCGAGTTCGGTTCGTCGAACGTTCGACGAACTGAACTCGAACGAGACCTCCGTTCGGCGAACCACCTCGAGCCGAACCGCGACCGGTTCGCTCATCTCTAGCCATAATCACACTATGTTTGGAGGCAAAAAGGCAAATCACCCCAAAAATGCCAACAACAGTGAAGTTTGGAAGGGGGAACATCACGGTGTGGGCTGTTTTTCAGCATACAGCACTGGCAAACTTGATATGATTAAGGAAGGATGAAAAGACAAATGTACCGATACATTCTAGATAAAAATCTGCTGCAATCTAGCAAGATGAGGAAGGGGAAAACAAGGGTGGGTATTTCAGGAAGACGATTATCCCACACACATAGCCAATTAAATTGGTTTCAGAGGCAGAAAATAAAGCCAATCACCTGACCTAACCTGAATCCAATAGAAAATGTATGGAAGGAACCAAAGCTCAGAGTTCATAGAAGGAGCCCACAGGACCTTAAGCACTTGAAAAGTGTTTGGATGGAAGGCTGGGCTAAAATCCCACCTGAGCTATGCATGCCACCAGTTTCTCCATACAGGAGGTGTCTTAAACCTGTCATCACCAACAAAGGCTCTTGTACAAAGTATGAATTAAATTTCAGTAAGCGTGTTCAATACTTTTTCTCTGTGTCATTTCTCATTATTACACATCACTAAATTTACGGACATCTATAGTTTGATTTCTTTGCCTGTGTGGATTGGATGGGTTGTTACCAACATCTGGTGAGAAATTCATGTCAATTGCAAATTTAAAAAAATATTTACTTAGAAAATTGGTGCCATGTTCAATACTTCTGTTACCTGCTGTATCTATTAAAATTCAGGTAGTTCCCAGGTTAGGAATTAAATATATTATGTAACTGTTATGGCCCAGATATGTATGCACATTAACTGGACGGAGGAAAAAAAATGTTTTGCCCCACTGCCGACCACTCTGCACACCCTACAGCCCACTGCCCGCCATATGGTTTTCTTCTTTCAATTGTTGGCCATACTGCATCTTATAGCCTCTTCCCTACAGGATATCCAGGCCTTGCAGGTCACTATCGAATGTCTTAAGAGATACGGCACCTCATGGGGGAAAGAAGAGGGCCGTAGAACAGTTATCGTCTTGTCCTCTTCTTTCCGTCATCGGATGCACCACTTTTTTGGCCTCCTCTATATTGGCCAGAACATCTCTCCTTGTCCATGCCAAAGGTTACTGCACGTCAAATAAGGTTAGGATGACAATGCGAACTTATCGCTGTGGCCTGTAGCTGACCGGCAGCCTGGCCTATAGTGAAAAAGCTAGAGATATGGTTTGCGATAGCGGAAAGAATAGGATAGGACAGGAGAAGTCAGTGGCGGTGAGGTGTGTTTCTTAGGTTTGTTTTTTGCACATCTGACATACTTATTCACTTATATAGCACTTTCCACAGCACTTTACATACTTCAGAAACAGTGTACTCATTGGGGCTCACAATCTAAATTCCCAATTAGTATGTCTTTGGAGTAAACTGAAATACCCGCAGGAAACCCATGCAAACTCGGGGAGGACATTCAAATTCCTTGCAGATGTTGTCCTTGGTAGAATTTGAATCCAGGAACCCAGCGCTGTTGTAGAGTCGTACTGGGATGTTCATAAGTTGGGGACTCCCTGGATAACAATGGTGGTGTTAGTTACGAGAACATAGTTGTAGGCAGGATTATGGATTCACATATGTATTATATTCTGTGATGTGCATATACTGTGTGTACTTTGTGCACTTGTTTGTGTATATTTGTATGCATGCATATTCGCACGTATACAGGAGTTTTGATTCTTCCAGACTGCCAGGACCCAACCACCACCATTTTTTCCCCCCTAGAAAGACACGACACCGTTCTCTTATAAATTAAAATACTTTTATTTGAATTTTCCATTTTGGAGAGAGGCATGGAGAAAAAACCACTCTCATCTTTTGGCTTAAAATTTGGTCGCAGCTTTTAACCAGGCATTAACTTGCCAACATCACGGGGTTCAGGTAAATGTACCGCCTTCCGGCCGTCCGGCGCGGGTATTTCACCACCACTTTTTCTACCCCTTCCGCTGCTGCGACTTAAACACAGAAAAACTCAATCAACTTGGAAAACAAAAGGGAGGGAGGGTGGGAAACAGGTCCGGGTCCTGCAGCAGAGAGGCCGGAAGCAGGGCAGCACAGTGATATGTATCCAGGAGGCGGGGCTTAGGCCAGTCACACCACAGGAGGCGGGGGCGGCAGGTCAGTGTCTTTCTAGGGGGAGACCTCTTTTTTAACATGCAGAGGGGCCAGCAGTCAGGGGGCAGCATCTCAAGTTTCTGGCTGCAGTGCCCCTCAAAAACACCATATTGATCACATTTTACTTTCTTCTTATATGCATATGAACATGCTTGTGCACACTCACATTATATTTGCTCAAGCAAACACATTTTTTATGTAGTAATGTTTTTCATTTATTACTTTTCTCCTCTACACACATTTTCATCAACACATATATTATTGTACACACATTCTCATATTTAGTTTTGTTACTACTTTACATGAATGTCTTACCATTTTCTCCCCCATCACTCCATGTCTTCATTTAGTATGATATTCCATGCTTTATTACAATATATTTTATTTAAGTTTTGGTCATTTTCCCTATTAGTGTAATTGACCTTATATTATATGGCTTCTGATGTAGCGTATGTGGTTGACACATGCGCCACCCATACCCAGACTGTGGCTCCATTATGATGGTTACTATTGGCACGACGGCAGTTACTTAATATGAATACTGGTGGAGTGCACATGGTCCATATATACCCTTAATATGTAGATTGTGGTGCCTTTGTGATGTGGGGAACAGCACCTGTATTGGCATACTTCCTCACCGAAAATAGACGGTATTACCCTGTTTCCCCAAAAAGAGCTGCCAAGAAAAACAAGCCCTAGTAGGATTTTGGGGGGCTTTTTGGTGTATGTTTAAAATATAAGCAATACTCCAAAATAAGTCCTCGTTGCGGTTTCATAAGTAAGTGTCCAAGTACCTAAAAAAATAGTGGGACTCTTCATCAAAAAAAGTAGACATCACCAAATGAAAGCAGAAATGCCCCCCTCCCCCAAAAGAAAAAAATCGCACTCACCAGACCACAAACAATTATAACTAGAAAATGCAGATGGTGGTTGGGCTCTCACACAGAGAACTGCATTACTGTCAGGTCCCTAACATTGCACTGCAGCTCTCACAAATAAATCAGGTACCAGTATCACTCCATGCAAGTGATACTGCTTCCAGTCACCAGGGGCATCCAACCACTGTAGAACGCAGGTGGACTTGACAATGATTCAGATTTGTATGTGAGAACCCATTTGCCAACTCTAATTGTTTGGGGCCTCGTAAAGTGCAATTATTTTAGAAGGTAAACTTGATAACAGAGAATAATAGAGGAAGGGTCTAAAATCCGCGCCAAGGACTCAAGGGATCCAATGAAGAGATTAATGCTTCTTTTAACATCATGCACAGGTCTACGTGACTCGCCCACCCCAGGGCTATGGGACACCCGGTGCCGGGCCGGACTAGTCCGGTGGTAGTCAGTGGTGGCTGGGCCCGGCTCCGTGGCCCTGGTGGGTGTCAGTTGAATATGTGGCTTGCTTGTTAATGGTTGTGTTCGTGACGCCACCTGTGGCATGCGACTATTAAGCCGCCGCTGCTGTGTGAGGCCTCCGGGATGATGATATAGCAGCTATGGTAGTACTGCTCCCCACAGGTGGAGCAATGCCCGGGGCACAGTTGGTGCTTGTAAAAGTCTATGGTGCTGTGTGACTAACACGGTGCAGGGCCGACAGGCGAGGAAAGAACCAGGCACAAACAACAGTCTCTTTACCTTTTCCTCTTTTACTCTGGGAACAGTCCAGTCCTGGGAGACCGTTACAGGTGGTGATGGGGATCCGGTCGGCCTGGAAGTACTTGGGGTGATCTTTCTGGCCAGCTGAGTATGAGGCCTACTCCTGTACCTTTCCTGGTGATGATAGGACCCTGCTTCTCTGAATCCAGCAATGGCCCTCTTCGCTGCTGGGACCAATGGCACGTCCCTTCCCTCTGTAGGTGGCTGCGCAGGCCCACTCTCTGGTGCTTCTCCGCTGGGGTCCACACCGGGCCCTGATGCTGCAGCTGTACCTTGGATGTGTCTGGGCCAGGGGCTTGCAGCTCTCCTGCCCTTCGGATTCGGCTACCAGGGACGTATTTTATACCCTGGCAACCACAGACTCCGATGTCCGAGTCTCTCTGCTGCCTCTCAGCTACTCCTGCTTCTCTGGGCCAAACTGCTCCAGCTCTAGGCCCCAGATTCACAGGACAGCTCACTCTGTGTCTGTTCACTTCTGCTGCTCCCTACAGACTAACTAACTCCTCCCCCAGGTCAGGCTTAAGGAAGCTCCCTGAAACTTCAGGTTCAGAGCTCCCCCTACTGGCCTGAGGGAGAAACTGCGGTGGATGTTAACTTACTGGCCAGTAGATTTCCCCATTACCTCCAGGCTCAGCATTAACCCTCAGGAGGGCAATGCCGTTGTGGCGACCAGGTTCTAGGGCGCCACACTCCCCCTTAGTTAAATTCAGTACTCCCGGACTGTAGAAACAAAACATAACATGTCATACATTTCATCCCAATATGGGAGGCACATTCTCTTTAACGTTACAATCTTAAACATTTCTATAAGAGTCCAGTGTGGCTCCCTGCCGGGTGTCCATTACACTGCTCCATGGGGGACCCGCCGCGATCAAACCCCCAACGTAGGCTCTGGGCGTGCGTCAGAGCATTGATGACCCCACTCTATGCACGCCGGACGGGTTTTTCTTCAGGGGTGTTTGAGCACACTGGTGCTAACTATGAACAATTTAGGTGTTGGCCACCCATAGTCCAGTGGCCCAATTGTCCATTTTCGCAATCAAAGAAAAAGAAAACATTTTGTACACAACATGACAGACATTTTGCATAACTATTTACACTCTAATAAGTACTCTTTACTTTATACAGTAGACTCCCTATACCTTAGAGGGGGTTGTCCCCGAGTGCTGCGCTGGGACCTACGTAGCTCTGGTGTTTGCCCCTGACTACGTGGTGCGTCTTCTATCTCAGCACTACAGGTGGGCCTAACCCCAATAGGTAAGCGTGATGGTTGCCTTTGTGGTCTAGGAGTCGCCAAGGGTATGACAGGTTCACCACTGACAGGGGGTTGATCCTCCTGTTCCACTGCTGGCGTGTCATCTCGTGCTGGAGCGGACGATTCTTTAGGTGGATCCGGAACCTTTTCTGTTTCTGGCTCGACCAACTGCGGAAACGCCAAAACTGGTACCACTATGGCATTGTTGATTCGGGTCCAAGTTTTGGGGAACTTCCCAAGGATGGTTTGAATCATCTCCCCTTCTTTCTCTTGACTTTGGGGACTTCCTTGTACTCCTTCCATTTCTCTTTGGATTCGGCACCGTTCAGGGCACGCTTTCAGGCGGTCTCGGGAAATTGCTTGACAGGTCTTGCCTTCATCTTTGCTTATGAGGCATACCTTACTATTGTCAAAGTTGGAGGGGATAATGGTGTAGGGCTCGTTTTCCCACTGATCATCCAACTTATGCGTCTTCCGCTTCTTCTTGAGGACTTGTTCTCCAGGTGCTAAGGGAGTTGCTGGGGCTGTTTGATTGTAATGCTGTTCTTGTCTCGTTCTTGCTTGAGACAGGCTCCGTTCCACGCACTCCTGGACCTTACGGTACCGCTGCTGCCGTTCTGCATCCCAATCCTCTATTTCTTGAACCGCCTCAGGCGACACAGTCCCCATCTCAAAGTCTACAGGCAACTTGCCTGGTCTGGCTCGCATCAGGTAAGCGGGGCTGCAGTTGGTCGAATTCACTGGGATGTGGTTGTACAAGTCTACCAGATCTGGCAACTTTTCTGGCCATTGGTTCCTCTCTTCCAGCGGTAGGGTCTTCAGCATATCAATAACCACATGGTTCATTTTCTCGCACAGTCCATTGGTCTGGGGGTGGTACGGTGTGGTTCGAATTTTCTTACAACCGTACATGTTACAGAACTCTTGGAACACTTCAGCCTCGAATGCAGGACCCTGATCCGTCAGTACCCTTTCCGGATAGCCGTGCGGTCGACAAAAGGATGCCTGGAACGCTCTAGCTGCCGTCCTGGCTGTCTGGTCCTTCACAGGCACTACTACCAGGAAACGAGAGTAATGGTCCACAATGGTGAGGGCGTACACATAGCCTGACCGGCTTGGTGTTAACTTCACGTGGTCCAGGGCCACCAACTCCAGGGGCTGCTTCGTGACAATTGGCTGTAGGGGAGACCTTTGGCTGGCATCATCCTTCCGCCTCAAGTTACACGGGCCACAGTCTCGGCACCATTTCTCGATCATCTTTCTCATGTGCACCCAGTAGAACCGATCACGGAGTAAGGCCTCCAACTTCTTCCACCCGAAGTGCCCTGCGTTATCATGATACGCTGCTAGGACCATTGGAGCATCCCTCTGCGGAACCACTATCTGCCAGACAAGTTCATTTGTTCGATAGTTGACATATCTCTTGCAGAGCTTGCCCTGGTAGGTGAACAGTCGTCCCCTCTCCTTCCACAGCTGCTGGGCTTCCTCTGGAGCGTCTGGGCCAAGATGGGTCTCAGCTTGCGCTAGCTTCTCTTTGACCAATCGCACGGCCGGGTCACCATTCTGTGTTTCTTCCCAATTATGGTGGAGTAATGGATTGACCGAGACCTCGTGCTGGTTTAAGCGCTTCACTCCCACAGCATGCTCACACTGTGAAACACCCTGGTGATGGAAAGCCGGTAACTCTATCTCTTCGAGTTCATCCAGGTCTTCTCCAGACTCGGGTAAGTGAGGCATTCTGGACAGCGCATCAGCATTGTTATTCTTCTTGCCAGCCCGATACTTGATGGTAAAGTCAAAGTTAGACAGCCGGGCCATCCATCGCTGTTCCATCGCACCTAACTTGGCTGTTGCCAGGTGTGTCAACGGATTGTTGTCCGTGAAGATGGTAAACTTGGCCGATGCCAGATAGTGCTTGAAGCGTTCAGTCACTGCCCACACAATAGCGAGGAACTGCAGCTTGAAGGAACTGTAGTTTTCTGGATTCCTTTCCGTGGGCCGAAGCTTCCTACTGGCGTACGCTATTACCCTCTCTCTGCCTCCCTGTACCTGGGACAGAACTGCTCCCAGTCCCACGTTGCTGGCGTCTGTGTACAGTATAAACGGTTGGCTGTAGTCAGGGTAGGCCAGAATTTCTTCTCCCGTGAGAGCCCCTTTCAGCCGGACAAAGGATGTTTCCAGTTGGCTGCTCCATTCAAATGGAGGGCTCTGCTTCTTAGCCTGCTTCGGCTGGCCCACCAGGAGATCTTGAAGGGGCGCTGCTATCTTGGTGAACCCATCAATGAACCTTCGGTAGTAGCCCACCAGTCCAAGGAACTGCCACACCTCCTTCACCGTGGTGGGTCTTGGCCAGTCCTTGATTACCGTGACTTTCTCCGGATCAGGTGCCACGCCTTCTGCGCTGACCACATGACCCAGGTACTGTACCTTTGGCTTCAAGAGGTGACATTTGGACGGCTTGATCTTCAGGCCATATTTCGACAAGGACTCAAACACTTCTGCTAAGTGCTTCAGGTGGTCCTCATAAGTCTTGGAGTAGACTATTACGTCATCCAGGTACAGCAGCACGGTTTCGAAGTTGTGGTGGCCCAAGCAGCACTCCATCAACCTTTGGAATGTCCCTGGGGCGTTGCAGAGCCCGAATGGCATACAATTGAACTCACAGAGACCCATTGGTGTCGTGAATGCAGTCTTCTCCTTGTCCGCCTCTGCCACGGGAACCTGCCAATACCCACTGGTGAGATCCAAGGTGGAGAAATAGTTAGCTGACTTTAAGGCTGTTAGTGACTCCTCTATTCTGGGTAGTGGATAGGCATCTTTATGTGTAATGCGGTTAATTTGCCTGTAATCTACACACATTCTCATTGTACCATCTTTTTTCTTTACGAGCACTAGTGGAGCTGCCCAGGGGCTACAACTATCTCTGATAACCCCAGCCTCCTTCATTTCCCGTAACATTTCCTTGGCACACTGATACTGTGCGGGGGGTACAGGGCGGTATCTTTCTTTAATGGGATGATGATCACCCGTGGGGATTTGATGTTGAACCCCTTTCACCTGCCCAAAATCTAGGGGGTGTTTGCTGAAGACCCGCTCGTACTCCTGTACCACCCGGTAAACCCCATGCTTTTGGTGTGAGGGGGTGGAGTCGGTGCCCACATGTAATTTTTGGCACCAGTCTTCCGGCTGCCCCTTGGAGCCATTGTCTTCCGCCTGGTCGGACGGGATCAAGGGTTCCACTGCTTTAATGGTATTGTTGCTGACAGTGTACAATTTTGCCACAGTGGCATACCGGGGCAATTTGGCCTCCTCCTCCCCACAATTCAGGACACGGACGGGCACTCTCCCCTTGCGGACGTCCGCTACCCCTCTGGCTATCAGGACTCCAGGCCTACTGTCTGAATACATTGGTTCTACCAAGGCATGGTAATCCTGACCCTTGAGGCCTATTGCTGCCCGACACCATATCAACATTTCACTTCTTGGGGGTATTACAATGGGGAGGGGGTCACTTACCCTCACACTGCCAATTTCTCCTCCGGCCAGCTCTACCTGCTGCCTCCTCATCAGGGCTCTGATCTCCCTCTGTAGGACACGCTGCTGCCCGGAGCTGGCAGTTTCAGACGCCTGTTGTAACAAAATTATCACTTCGGCAATACAATTTTCTATCACATTTGTACCAAGAGTTAGCAGTGGGTCAGATTCTTTGCGATCAATATCTACAATTATCATCCCCTGACATGGCAATTCCACCCGCCCCACTTTAATGGTTACTTCTTTGTACCCAATCTGAGGTAAGGGCTGACCATTACTGGCCACAATTGTTAAATCATCATCTGGGCCATGGTCAATGTCTGAATCGGCCCAATATCTTTTGTACAGTTTGTGGGGGATGGTTGTTACCTGGGACCCCGTATCCAGGAGGGCATTCAAAGGGATCCCATCCAGCACAATAGGAAGGACCGGTCGTCCTCCCACATACTTGCTGCGGCTGGGGGTTGAGCCGGGCTTCCTTACACCTGGGGGTCGGCTCCTGGCCCCAGGCTCGGCCCATTTAAAGGACAGCGTCGTGCAATGTGGCCCGCCTGGTTGCAGTTGCGGCAGATCGGTTGTCCTGTTGAATCGTACCGGTCTGTGTCTCTGCCTCGGGTCGGCGGAATCCTTCTCTGTCGCATCCATGGGACGTCCTCTGGGCTGGAGGCCAACTCGATTTTCGCAGGCGAGGGGGTCATTTGTAGAGACTGCACGGTCTTGGCAAGGGCAGCCACAGTCTTGGTCAGCTCCTGGACCTGTTGTCTGAGCTCCGCAGTGGGATCCTTATCCAGGGACTGCGCCTCAGCCCCTGCAGTGGCTCGTGTTGCAGGCATCACCCCGGGGTACGTGATAGCAGGAGGCCGGAGGGGTACTGGGTCATTCGGCGTAGATTCTCTCAGTACCCTGATGGCCTGGTCCTTAAACTTGGCAAAGTCCAGAGCAGGGTTCTGCAGGACCAGGATACGCAGCTGGGTCCTGTGGGCATCTGACAGGAGCCCCTCTATGAACTGCTCAGTTAGGAGTTTGTCTTCTTCACGTACACCCTCTGGGTCCACCTGTTTAACTGCTTTCAGGGCCTCTTGCAGGTTTAGGGCATAGTCCCTTATGCTGTCTGTGGCCCGCTGCTTGCACCCAAAGAATCTCATCTTTATCTCTGCTGCGGTGCGAGTGTCAAACGTACTCTTTAGCTTGGCCAGTATCTGGGCTGCTGTCCCTTTATCTGTATCAGGCCATGACTTCGCTTCACGCTGGGCTGCGCCGGCTAGCTGTCCCATTAATATGCCCACCTTCTGGCTCTCAGTCAGCGGATACACCCGGAATAAGCTGTGCAGGCTTTCTCTGAAGTCACTCAAGGTATGGGACTCCCCGAAGTATTGCGGCAGCCATTCTGCTCCCGGTATGTATGGCATGGTGATCGGCATTACCGGCGCTACAGTGGGGGCCGGGGCGACGGCGACTGGGATTGCTTCTGCTGGTGCTGCGGCGTCTCGGGCTATGGCAGCCACCTGCCCTCCCTCTGAGTCGGACATCTTCCTCCCCCTTAGTGAACCTTACCAGGCTCCGTTCACTTTTCAAATTTTCTTCCGGGTCGCGCGGGGTTAACAGCGCTCTGCTCTGATGGCGCGCTCCCTTCGCGCTCTTTGTCAGGCACGCTCCCCTTCTTCCTGCGCTCGGCGAGGCTAATGGCGGCGGTGGTCTGCAGCCAGTACACAGTCTTTTAAGCACAATTCCGGCAGGCGCACAGTACCCGGTGGGACCGGGCACAAAATCCTGTTCGTGACGCCAAAAATTGACTCGCCCACCCCAGGGCTATGGGACACCCGGTGCCGGGCCGGACTAGTCCGGTGGTAGTCAGTGGTGGCTGGGCCCGGCTCCGTGGCCCTGGTGGGTGTCAGTTGAATATGTGGCTTGCTTGTTAATGGTTGTGTTCGTGACGCCACCTGTGGCATGCGGCTATTAAGCCGCCGCTGCTGTGTGAGGCCTCCGGGATGATGATATAGCAGCTATGGTAGTACTGCTCCCCACAGGTGGAGCAATGCCCGGGGCACAGTTGGTGCTTGTAAAAGTCTATGGTGCTGTGTGACTAACACGGTGCAGGGCCGACAGGCGAGGAAAGAACCAGGCACAAACAACAGTCTCTTTACCTTTTCCTCTTTTACTCTGGGAACAGTCCAGTCCTGGGAGACCGTTACAGGTGGTGATGGGGATCCGGTCGGCCTGGAAGTACTTGGGGTGATCTTTCTGGCCAGCTGAGTATGAGGCCTACTCCTGTACCTTTCCTGGTGATGATAGGACCCTGCTTCTCTGAATCCAGCAATGGCCCTCTTCGCTGCTGGGACCAATGGCACGTCCCTTCCCTCTGTAGGTGGCTGCGCAGGCCCACTCTCTGGTGCTTCTCCGCTGGGGTCCACACCGGGCCCTGATGCTGCAGCTGTACCTTGGATGTGTCTGGGCCAGGGGCTTGCAGCTCTCCTGCCCTTCGGATTCGGCTACCAGGGACGGATTTTATACCCTGGCAACCACAGACTCCGATGTCCGAGTCTCTCTGCTGCCTCTCAGCTACTCCTGCTTCTCTGGGCCAAACTGCTCCAGCTCTAGGCCCCAGATTCACAGGACAGCTCACTCTGTGTCTGTTCACTTCTGCTGCTCCCTACAGACTAACTAACTCCTCCCCCAGGTCAGGCTTAAGGAAGCTCCCTGAAACTTCAGGTTCAGAGCTCCCCCTACTGGCCTGAGGGAGAAACTGCGGTGGATGTTAACTTACTGGCCAGTAGATTTCCCCATTACCTCCAGGCTCAGCATTAACCCTCAGGAGGGCAATGCCGTTGTGGCGACCAGGTTCTAGGGCGCCACATACGCGTTTCAGGAGTCGCAGCTCCCTTCTTCAGGACAACAGGCAGAAAAACATCAAATCAGTCATCAAATTAAAGTGCATAATGCAATATAATGTGCAAAAAGCATATTCAAAGCCTGGCTTCCAGAGCAAATAAAGTGCAATGGGTCAAACAGCTCACACGCTTCAGAAAACCAGACTTATGATAAAGTGTCAATGCATATCAAAGTGCAAATGCATAATAAAGTGCAACCGAGTAGGGGCAAACAAATTAATGAAGAGGAGGTAGTCAAATACTTATCGTGCAAGGAGTCACATGTGCGTCCTAGAGATGCCCCAGAAATGCCTCAATGCGTTTCTCCAGCAGTGGATCATCAGGAGGCTTGATCTATAACATGCCAATCGTTATCAGGATAGCATGATGTCTGAATAAGGAGGGGGCCCTGCATTATGCACTTTAATTTGATGACTGTGTGCACTTTATCAAATATGCGTATTAAGTTGCCATCTAAGCATTAGCTTTATGCACCTAGTCACTTTTGATACCCCTGGTCTTTAATCATTCCAGGGTGTGTCAGGGCCATTTGAGGTTAGTCTGAGTCCGGTGGTTACGTGTGCTTGTCCTAATTTTCCTTTCCACTAGTTTGAATGTGCCCTACCCTTTTATCCCTTGCCCTATTTTTCATGACTGCTTTGAGGGCCTACTAGGGAATCCATAGGGACAGCCACTGTTGAGTGGGGGTGCCATTTCCGTAAGCATCAGGGTGCCAACCCCTGCGGTAGGTAGTGGACAGGAGGGAGGTATATCGGATAGGGTGAGAACTTTACCCTCCTCCCTTTCTTTTCTTCTATAATTGCACATGGTTTGTGGATATTTTTAATCAGAAACTAATAAATTTGTATTTTAAAGGGTTATATGATTTTGACATTATACAGTATATTTGAATAAATGTAGATATTTTTTGTTCAAGAATACATGTGGAATGTTGTTCATGGAAAAATATAAGACATCCCTTAAAAATAAGCCCTAGCACATCTTTCAGATAAAAAAAATAGTATAAGACCCTGTCTTATTCTCTGGGAAGCACGGTACCTCTTTATACAATCAGGTATGGGCTGCCGCTGATTAATTCTTCAGTCATACATGTTGCCCTATTATGGGTTCCTCCACCTATCAATTTATACCCAGCTATTTAATTTCTCAACCCCTTGAGAAAGCTGACTGCGAAACGCACACCGGATTTGTAACTGTGTTTCTTCCATATCTATGATTTATGTATTGATTCACTTGTACTTTACTTCCCTGTGCAAATACATATTTTTCTATGATAATACTGCCTCCTGCTCCCTGTAATTATATTAAATTATTACATTTTTTTAATTCAAATCATATATTTTTGCAGAGACCACAATTCCTTTTTGGTTTTAATTGATTTTAATCATGTCCAATTGTTTTTTTTTTATTGTTATTTTTTATTTCTTGCTCATATTTAATTTTTGGGGTGGTCTTCTGTTTAGGCCTCTTTCACACGTCCGTGTCTCCGGTACGTGTTTGGTCCGTTTCCTCACATACCGGAGACACGGGCACACATAGACCCATTAAAATCAATGGGTCTGCACTCACATGTGTGTTTTGCCATGGACCATGTGTCCGTCTGGGGCATACTTGTGCCAGTATGCTCCACACGTAGACATGTCCCTTTTTCTCTGGCATCACGGGTATCACACGGAATGCAAACGGACCACACGGAGGTATTCCGTGTGACACACACCGGAGAAAACACATGTGTCTGAGAAAAAAAATAACAAAACTTTACTCACCTTCTCCAGCCCTGCTGTCTCTGCCGTTGCTGTCACTTGCCTCCAACAGCCGCTCATTATGCTCATGGCATATTCACTTCACTGCGGGCCGGAAGCAGCAGCAGCGGGGAGTCGGCAGGAACGGAGACTGAAGATCAGCACCATGGACAGCAACGCCAAGTGAGCAGAAAGTTCCCGTTCTCCGTGTGTTATCACGGATAACACACGGAGAACACACGCATGCCATAAACACGGCTCACGGAGGGCAATACGCACCTTTGACACATCCGTGAAAAACGTGCGTGATTTTCAGGGACGTGTGAAAGAGGCCTTAGGTAGGTTCAGAAGCTTTATTTTTCAGGTCAGCGATGTAACAGCGATACCAGATTTATACATCTTAATTATGCTTTGATAATTTTGCACACCTAATACAGCTTTTAAAAAAAATATGTAATTTCTCCATCATTTTCTGAGATCTAGAATGTTTTTATTTTCCCACTAATAGAGCATTTTTTTTAGGAATTAGTAGATGTTTTAGTGATATAATTTTTACTTATATACACATTTTTAATAGCAGATTATTCCACTTTTCCTGTGACCCGCAACACACATCCGTTTTTTTTGTACGTGTGCAGTACGTATTTGCACATACCGGAGACACGTACACACGGAAACCCATGTTATTCAATGGTAGATGGCACACACACGTAAAATCACACGGAACGTGTGTCCGTGTGGTAAGTACGTGTGTGCGCTTTTCTACACGGACGACATGTCCGTTTTTGGCCGGCAACACGCAGGCACAGACCCGCTTTAGTCTGTGGGTCCGTACCTGCACGGACCGCACATGGAGTATGTCCGTGTTCAGCACATATCGTCCGTGTCCGTTTTTCATCACAAAATCTGAAACACTTGTTTCCAATCTATCAGGTCAATTGTAGGCCATTAATTCTGGTGCCAAACATACATTTCCTGTCTCATTTGCACTCCAGACAGCAGCTGGGCACCTGTCCTCTCACTGCAGGGGAACTTTGAGCACAGAGAACACCACAGGTACTGAGCATGGCGCCCAGAATCGATACAGAGAGGCTGATTGGAGAAGTGGAGAGGCATCCTGAGCTGTGGGACACACGTGTTGATGGCTACCATGACAGGTTAATGGTGGAACGAGCATGGATGGCTGTGGCAGAGATAGTCTACCCTAGGAATGGATGGTCTCAATGTACCCCTGGAAGGAAAAATAGATATGGTGAGTACAGATATTTGCATTGCTTCTGTCTTTACTAGAGATGAGCGAACCGGTCCCGGTTCGGCTCGAGGTCGGTTCGCCGAACGGAGGTCCCGTTCGAGTTCGGCTCGTCGAACGTTCGACGAACAGAACTCGAACTGCATAGGAAACAATGGCAGGCAATCACAAACACATAAAAACACCTAGAAAACACCCTCAAAGGTGTCCAAAAGGTGACAAACAACTCACAACACAACACAAACACATGGGAAAGTGACAAGGACATATACTCATGCGAAAACAAAACAGCTGGACAAGGAAAAAGAGGAGGACACACAGATATAGGCATGGCACGCCCTTCTAAAATCATGTAAAACACTGCAAGGTGACTCCAAGCGTAGTCTCCCTTTTTTTCCAAAAATTGGGCCCCACACACACCCACCCATTCAGTGGCAGCAGTTGTGCCCCAGTTGTACACTTCACAGCTAGATTTGCATCAAGCACATTCAAAAATACGCCATTCTTAACCGTCCCCAGGATGACACCGGGGTAGGTAGCAAAGTCTTTCCTGACCCCAGCTCTGTTCATCTTGGATCATTTTTAAAAAACACAGCAAGCAAGGGTTACTCCAAGCGGAGTCTCCCTTTTTTTCCAAAAATTGTGCCCCACACACACCCACCCATTCAGTGGCAGCACTTGTGCCCTAGTTGTACACTTCACAGCTAGATTTGCATCAAGCACATTCAAAAATACGCCATTCTTATCCGTCCCCAGGATGACACCGGGGTAGGTAGCAAAGTCTTTCCTGACCCCAGCTCTGTTCATCTTGGATCATTTTTAAAAAACACAGCAAGCAAGGGTTACTCCAAGCGGAGTCTCCCTTTTTTTCCAAAAATTGTGCCTCACACGCAGCCACCCATTCAGTGGCAGCACTTGTGCCCTAGTTGTACACTTCACAGCTAGATTTGCATCAAGCACATTCAAAAATACGCCATTCTTATCCGTCCCCAGGATGACACCGGGGTAGGTAGCAAAGTCTTTCCTGACCCCAGCTCTGTTCATCTTGGATCATTTTTAAAAAACACAGCAAGCAAGGGTTACTCCAAGCTGAGTCTCCCTTTTTTCAAAAAATTGGGCCACACAGACACCCCATCAGTGGCAGCACTTGTGCCCTAGTTGCAAACATGATGTTTTGATTTGCATCAAGCACATTCAAAAATACGCCATAATTAACCGTCCCCAAGATGACACCAGGGTAGGTAGCAAAGTCTTTCCTGATCCCAGCTCTGTTCATCTTGGCTTCCTTTAAAAACAATGTAAACAAGGGTTACTCCAAGCGGAGTCTCCCTTTTTTCCAAAAATTGGGCCCCACACACACCCACCCCTTCAGTGGCAGCAGTTGTGTCCCAGTTGTACACTTCACAGCTAGATTTGCATCAAGCACATTCAAAAATACGCCATTCTTAACCGTCCCCAGGATGACACCGGGGTAGGTAGCAAAGTCTTTGCTGAACCATGACTTGTTCATCTTCGCTCCTTTTAAAAACAATGTAAGCAAGGGTTACTTCAAGCGGAGTCTCCCTTTTTTCCAAAAATTGGGCCCCACACACACCCACCCCTTCAGTGGCAGCAGTTGTGCCCCAGTTGTACACTTCACAGCTAGATTTGCATCAAGCACATTCAAAAATACGCCATTCTTAACCGTCCCCAGGATGACACCGGGGTAGGTAGCAAAGTCTTTGCTGAACCATGACTTGTTCATCTTCGCTCCTTTTAAAAACAATGTAAGCAAGGGTTACTCCAAGCAGAGTCTCCCTTTTTTCCAAAAATTGGGCACCACACACACCCACCCCTTCAGTGGCAGCAGTTGTGCCCCAGTTGTACACTTCACAGCTAGATTTGCATCAAGCACATTCAAAAATACGCCATAATTAACCGTCCCCAGGATGACACCAGGGTAGGTAGCAAAGTCTTTCCTGATCCCAGCTCTGTTCATCTTGGCTTCTTTTAAAAACAATGTAAGCAAGGGTTACTCCAAGCGGAGTCTCCCTTTTTTCCAAAAATTGGGCCCCACACACACCCACCCCTTCAGTGGCAGCAGTTGTGCCCCAGTTGTACACTTCACAGCTAGATTTGCATCAAGCACATTCAAAAATACGCCATTCTTAACCGTCCCCAGGATGACACCGGGGTAGGTAGCAAAGTCTTTGCTGAACCATGACTTGTTCATCTTCGCTCCTTTTAAAAACAATGTAAGCAAGGGTTACTCCAAGCGGAGTCTCCCTTTTTTCCAAAAATTGGGCCCCACACACACCCACCCCTTCAGTGGCAGCAGTTGTGCCCCAGTTGTACACTTCACAGCTAGATTTGCATCAAGCACATTCAAAAATACGCCATTCTTAACCGTCCCCAGGATGACACCGGGGTAGGTAGCAAAGTCTTTGCTGAACCATGACTTGTTCATCTTCGCTCCTTTTAAAAACAATGTAAGCAAGGGTTACTCCAAGCGGAGTCTCCCTTTTTTCCAAAAATTGGGCCCCACACACACCCACCCCTTCAGTGGCAGCAGTTGTGCCCCAGTTGTACACTTCACAGCTAGATTTGCATCAAGCACATTCAAAAATACGCCATTCTTAACCGTCCCCAGGATGACACCGGGGTAGGTAGCAAAGTCTTTGCTGAACCATGACTTGTTCAACTTCGCTCCTTTTAAAAACAATGTAAGCAAGGGTTACTCCAAGCGGAGTCTCCCTTTTTTCCAAAAATTGGGCCCCACACACACCCACCCCTTCAGTGGCAGCAGTTGTGCCCCAGTTGTACACTTCACAGCTAGATTTGCATCAAGCACATTCAAAAATACGCCATTCTTAACCGTCCCCAGGATGACACCGGGGTAGGTAGCAAAGTCTTTGCTGAACCATGACTTGTTCATCTTCGCTCCTTTTAAAAACAATGTAAGCAAGGGTTACTCCAAGCGGAGTCTCCCTTTTTTCCAAAAATTGGGCACCACACACACCCACCCCTTCAGTGGCAGCAGTTGTGCCCCAGTTGTACACTTCACAGCTAGATTTGCATCAAGCACATTCAAAAATACGCCATAATTAACCGTCCCCAGGATGACACCAGGGTAGGTAGCAAAGTCTTTCCTGATCCCAGCTCTGTTCATCTTGGCTTCTTTTAAAAACAATGTAAGCAAGGGTTACTCCAAGCGGAGTCTCCCTTTTTTCCAAAAATTGGGCCCCACACACACACACACCCCTTCAGTGGCAGCAGTTGTGCCCCAGTTGTACAGTTCACAGCTAGATTTGCATCAAGCACATTCAAAAATACGCCATTCTTAACCGTCCCCAGGATGACACCGGGGTAGGTAGCAAAGTCTTTGCTGAACCATGACTTGTTCATCTTCGCTCCTTTTAAAAACAATGTAAGCAAGGGTTACTCAAAGCGGAGTCTCCCTTTTTTCCAAAAATTGGGCACCACACACACCCACCCCTTCAGTGGCAGCAGTTGTGCCCCAGTTGTACACTTCACAGCTAGATTTGCATCAAGCACATTCAAAAATACGCCATAATTAACCGTCCCCAGGATGACACCAGGGTAGGTAGCAAAGTCTTTCCTGATCCCAGCTCTGTTCATCTTGGCTTCTTTTAAAAACAATGTAAGCAAGGGTTACTCCAAGCGGAGTCTCCCTTTTTTCCAAAAATTGGGCCCCACACACACCCACCCCTTCAGTGGCAGCAGTTGTGCCCCAGTTGTACACTTCACAGCTAGATTTGCATCAAGCACATTCAAAAATACGCCATTCTTAACCGTCCCCAGGATGACACCGGGGTAGGTAGCAAAGTCTTTGCTGAACCATGACTTGTTCATCTTCGCTCCTTTTAAAAACAATGTAAGCAAGGGTTACTCCAAGCGGAGTCTCCCTTTTTTCCAAAAATTGGGCCCCACACACACCCACCCCTTCAGTGGCAGCAGTTGTGCCCCAGTTGTACACTTCACAGCTAGATTTGCATCAAGCACATTCAAAAATACGCCATTCTTAACCGTCCCCAGGATGACACCGGGGTAGGTAGCAAAGTCTTTGCTGAACCATGACTTGTTCATCTTCGCTCCTTTTAAAAACAATGTAAGCAAGGGTTACTCCAAGCGGAGTCTCCCTTTTTTCCAAAAATTGTGCCCCACACACACCCACCCATTCAGTGGCAGCACTTGTGCCCTAGTTGTACACTTCACAGCTAGATTTGCATCAAGCACATTCCAAATCCACAAGCATTTACTCTCCCCAGGATGACACAGGGGTAGTAAATTCCTTCTGGATCCATGACTTGTTCATTTTGATGAACGTCAGTCTGTCCACATTGTCACTGGACAGACGCGTTCGCTTATCTGTCAGCACACACCCAGCAGCACTGAAGACACGTTCAGAGACAACGCTGGCAGCTGGACACGACAAAATCTCCAAGGCGTAACTGGATAGCTCTGGCCATTTTTCTAGATTTGAAGCCCAAAATGAGCAAGGCTCCATTTGCAAAGTCATGGCATCGATGTTCATTTGTAGATACTCCTGTATCATCCTCTCCAGCCATTGACTATGTGTCTGACTTGTTGTCTCTGGTGGCCTTGCAAAGGAGGGTCTAAAAAAATTATGAAAAGATTCCATAAAATTGCTGTTACCAGCACCAGATACGGTCCTACTGGTACGGGTAGACTGTTGAAGATGACGAGACCGTCCCATGTTTGTCAAGTTACAACTGGGAGATTCACTCCCTGCACCTGCATGGTTGTTTGGTGGAAAAGCCGATCTAAGATCGAGTAACAGCTTCTGCTGATACTCCTGCATACGTGCGTCACTTTCTATGGCTGGAATTATGTCACAAAATTTGGACTTGTACCGGGGATCTAATAGTGTGGCAAGCCAGTAGTCATCATCACTTCTAATTTTGACAATACGAGGGTCATGTTGGAGGTAGTGCAACAAGAAGGCACTCATGTGTCTTGCGCAGCCATGCGGACCAAGTCCACGCTGTGTTTGTGGCATAGAGGTGCTAACCGTTCTTTCTTTTTCTGACATCTCCCCCCAACCTCTTTCAACTGAAATTTGACCAAGGTCTCCCTCATCTGCTGAGTCTTCCATGTCCATGGACAGTTCGTCCTCCATTTCTTCATGTTCTCCTGCACCTTCCTCAACATCTCGCCTGCTACCATGCGCCCTTGTTGATCCCTGTCCCCCATGGTCCCATGCCTGGCGCCTTGGTGATGATGAACGTCTGGACCTTGGTGATGTTGTTGTGTCTTGCGCATATGAATCCTCCTGTAGTTCATCCCCTTCCTGTTGTCCCACCCCCTGACTCCGAATAGTGTTTAGCGTGTGCTCCAGCATGTAAATGACTGGAATCGTCATGCTGATAATGGCATTGTCAGCGCTAAACATATTCGTCGCCATGTCGAAACTGTGCAGAAGGGTGCATAGGTCCTTGATCTGAGACCACTCCATCAGGGTGATCTGCCCCACCTCTGCATCTCGTTGGCCCAGGCTATACGTCATGACGTATTGCACCAGGGCTCGGCGGTGCTGCCACAGTCGCTGTAACATGTGGAGAGTTGAATTCCAGCGTGTCGCCACATCGCATTTCAGGCGATGAACCGGCAGGCCGAAAGACTTCTGGAGCGATGCAAGTCGCTCAGCTGCGGCGCTTGAACGGCGGAAGTGAGCAGACAGTTTTCGTGCCCTGTTCAGAAGGCCATCTAGGCCGGGATAGTGTGTTAAAAATTGCTGGACGACAAGGTTCAACACGTGAGCCATACAAGGTACGTGTGTCACCTTGCCCAGGCGAAGGGCCGCACCCAGGTTTGCAGCATTGTCGCACACGGCCTTACCAGGCTGCAGGTTGAGTGGAGACAACCATTTATTAAACTCGGACCGCAGAGCTGACCACAACTCCTCAGCTGTGTGACTCTTATTCCCAAGACATGTCAAGCTAAAGACCGCCTGATGCCGTTGCGCTCTGCTGCCAGCATAGTAATGAGGGGTGCGTGATTCCTTCTGCGCAGTGAGAACGCTGGTGGCCTGACCAGGCAGGCTTGGGGCGGAGGTGGAGGACCCAGATGAGGTGGAGGATGCAGAAGCAGTGGCGGAACTTGGACAGACAGAGGATTGACACACAAGTCGTGGGGACGGCAAGACTTGTGCAGCAGACCCTTCACCATCTATCACCATAGTTACCCAGTGCCCAGTCAGCGACATGTAACGTCCCTGTCCATGCTTACTGGTCCAAGTATCGGTGGTGAAATGCACCCGTTCACACACAGAGTTTCTCAAGGAAGCGGTGATGTTGTGTGCGACATGCTGGTGTAGCGCGGGCACACCTTTCTTAGAGAAGTAGTGGCGACTAGGCATCTGGTACTGGGGCACAGCGACAGACATAATGTCTCTAAAATCCTGTGTGTCCACTAGGCGGAAAGGCAGCATTTCGGTAGCCAACAGCTTACAGAGGGATAGAGTCAACCTCTTAGCTTTGTCATGGGTCGCAGGAAGTGACCTTTTATTTGACCACATCTGAGGGACAGAGATCTGGCTGCTGTGTGTAGACGGTGTTGAGTAGGGTGTCCCTGGAAAAATGCAGGTTTGTGAGGAAAGTGCAGGCGGAGACATGATGTTGCCTTCATCCAACGTTGGTGCTATCGATGTCTGAGAGAGCTGTACACACTCACTTGTTTCCCCTTCCAAACCAACTGACGACCTACCAAGCAAACTGCCTGTTGCGGTTACAGTGGTGGAAGTTGTGGGTGGAAAAACAGGTGTGACAGCTGTCCCCACAGTCCTAGAAGATGACGAGCGCGCGGATGTACTGGAAGGGGCAGGAGGTGGATGGTTCGCTCCGCTAGGCCGCATTGCAGCACGGTGAGCTTCCCACCGGGCCATATGATATTTATTCATGTGACGATTCATGGAAGAAGTTGTCAAACTGCTGAGGTTATACCTCTACTAAGAGAACCATGACAAATTTTACAGATCACATAATTTGGGCGATCTTTTTCTATGTCAAAAAAGGACCAGGCTAGGCAAGGCTTAGAGGCCATGCGACCTGTTGATCCACCCCGAATAATGCTCAGAGGCAGAGTGGTGGCTGAGGATGCAGTTGTAGACGTGCTACCAGTACTCCGACTGTGTCCAGGAAGGCGCAAGGTAACTTCGTCATCAGTTGCATCCTCCTCCACCACCTCTGTTGACCTCCTCGAGTGCCTGACTGTGGGTTGACAGTAGGTGGGATCTAGAACTTCATCATCAATTGTTGTGTTTGCACTCCCCTCCCCCTCAGACCGAGCCTCTTCTTGCCCTGACCGAATATTTAAGTTGTCATCCCAATCGGGTATCTGCATCTCATCTTCATCAGTATGTTCCTCATTGTCTATAACCACAGGTGTTACAGTTTGTGACAAAGGGTCAACATTATGCTCAGAAACTTGGTCCTCATGGCCTGAATCAGAGTCACAAAGGTTCTGGGCATCACTGCAGACCATTTCCTGTTCTGTACTCACTGTAGCTTGGGAGCAGACCTCTGATTCCCAGGCTATAGTGTGACTGAACAGCTCTGCAGACTCAGCCATCTCAGTTCCACCATACTGTGCAGGGCTGATGGAGACTTCAGAGCTGGGAGAAAGCAAGTTTGATTGGGATGACAACTCAGAGGACTGGTGTTTTTTGGATGCAGTACTTGAAGTGGCTGAGAGGGCACTTGTTGGACCACTTGAGATCCATTCAAGCATTTTCCTTTTTTGGCCATCATCTACCTTTGTTCCTGTTGTTCGTGTCCGTAAAAAAGGGAGCACATCGGATTGTCCACGGTAAGTAGTAGACATCTTACTTTTGCTGGTAGATGGTCTATCTTCAGCAGATGATAATGGAGCTTTGCCACCTTCCCCACGGACAAACCCTTTTTTTCCTTTTCCACCACGCCTCTTCCCCTTTCCACCAGCATCTGTCATTTTGCCACTCATGTTGATTGCGACAAGATTGTGCACTGAAAATGTGGTAGTAAAAATTGAGAGGTGGTGTAGATTGCAGCGGTGGTCTAGCTTTATTAACAGCAGAATAATAAAGAATAAATATCCCTGACAATGCAACTACGGCCCTTAAACTGGCAGCATCAATTGCTAGTATAATGGCTTAGTTATAATGAGTTGGAGTGTGCAATGCAGGCAGAGGTGCTGCAAATGTCTTTGCACTAGTGTGACTAGACAAAAGTCCAATAGCCACGTTTAGGATGCCACTAGGTACACTGAGTGTTTGCTAGTATAATGGCTTAGTTATAATGAGTTGGAGTGTGCAATGCAGGTAGAGGTGCTGCAAATGTCTTTGCACTAGTGTGACTAGACAAAAGTCCAATAGCCACGTTTAGGATGCCACTAGATACACTGAGTGTTTGCTAGTATAATGGCTTAGTTATAATGAGTTGGAGTGTGCAATGCAGGCAGAGGTGCTGCAAATGTCTTTGCACTAGTGTGACTAGACAAAAGTCCAATAGCCACGTTTAGGATGCCACTAGGTACACTGAGTGTTTGCTAGTATAATGGCTTAGTTATAATGAGTTGGAGTGTGCAATGCAGGTAGAGGTGCTGCAAATGTCTTTGCACTAGTGGGACTATAGCAAAGTCCAATAGCCACGTTTAGGATGCCACTAGGTACACTGAGTGTTTGCTAGTATAATGGCTTAGTTATAATGAGTTAGAGTGTGCAATGCAGGTAGAGGTGCTGCAAATGTCTTTGCACTAGTGGGACTATAGCAAAGTCCAATAGCCACGTTTAGGATGCCACTAGGTACACTGAGTGTTTGCTAGTATAATGGCTTAGTTATAATGAGTTGGAGTGTGCAATGCAGGTAGAGGTGCTGCAAATGTCTTTGCACTAGTGGGACTATAGCGAAGTCCAATAGCCACGTTTAGGATGCCACTAGGTACACTGAGTGTTTGCTAGTATAATGTCTTAGTTATAATGAGTTGGAGTGTGCAATGCAGGTAGAGGTGCTGCAAATGTCTTTGCACTAGTGGGACTATAGCAAAGTCCAATAGCCACGTTTAGGATGCCACTAGGTACACTGAGTGTTTGCTAGTATAATGGCTTAGTTATAATGAGTTGGAGTGTGCAATGCAGGCAGAGGTGCTGCAAATGTCTTTGCACTAGTGTGACTAGACAAAAGTCCAATAGCCACGTTTAGGATGCCACTAGGTACACTTAGTGTTTGCTAGTATAATGGCTTAGTTATAATGAGTTGGAGTGTGCAGAGGACAGGAGGGTACAGTGCCAGGATTGTGGGGCTCTGGGTAGAGGAAAGGAAGCCTGCCTTTCTATTCCCTCCTAATGGGGAAATGCAGCGACGAAATCCCTGACCTTAGCTACACAGACGCTGTCGCTGTTTTCAGGACCTGTCACCTATGGCTCTGACCCTGCCGGTACGAGCCCTTAAAAGGACTGATGGAAAGTGCTATCCCTATGCTGTCCAGCGCTGTGTATGGAGCGCATACAGCTGTATCAGCGATAGGACTCAGGACGGAGCTGCGCCAGTGATGTCTGACACCAAGGACGCAGAAGAGATAATGGCGTCCTGGAGGAAAATGTCCGGTTTTATAATGCAGGGACATGGACATCCTATCACACATGCCGTTGCTTCTCTGGCTAAAAGTCCACTTAGCTGTGTGTGTGTCTGGGATTGGCTGACATGCTGGCCCGCCCCACAAGACGTGCGCGCTTAGGGAAGGAAGACAAGGAAAAAAAAAAAAAAAAAATGGCGATCGCCATTATACAAACAGGAGTGATCTGAAGGCGCTGTTCACGCACGCTATACACTGAAATGTCATAATAGTGTGAGTCACAGATTGACTTACACTATTACAGCGGAAAGCCAGCTAGGAATTAGCTGTTTTTTTGCTGCTAGAACAGTTCTCGAACGTTTCTAGAACTATCGAGCTTTTGCAAAAAGCTCGAGTTCTAGTTCGATCTAGAACAGGCCCCAAAATCACTCGAGCCTAGAACTGGAGAACCTCGAACCGCGAACCGCGCTCAACTCTAGTCTTTACCTACATGTGCTCATTCTGTAGGCACATTATATCCATATTTGTATAGTTTGTTTGGCATGTATTAATACGCCTGACTCATTTTGAGCTACACTGGAGACTCACAAACAGGATAGTGTAGTTTTTTGGCCTTCTGAACCATTCATTGCAGTTTTCTAGTAATGTCAGCATGTGTATATGTGGCCTGCAAAGCATTTTATGCATGTCCAAAAGGCATTTCAGGGTGGTCAAGCAACAATTAAACATGTTTTTGTTTTTTTTTTTGTTTTCAATTTTGTATTTTTTCTAGTGTAAATGTGCTGTGAAATGTCTATACATTTTGAGTTGTATTTTCATGTTTGGTTTATTATGCATGTCCCTTGGTGTCACCATGTCTGGAATGGTAACAGTAATGTGTAGTGTGTAATGGGAAATATTTGTAGAACATATAGCACTTCATGGGTTAGTAGTCATTTTGCTTCTCATGGCTTACTGAAGGTTTTTTTTTTTTATTTTTGTAACTTTAAAAGGAGATAAATGATTATACAGTGGTTAAATCTTTTTACTGGACATCTTTTTTCTTTGTCATGCTTATTGTGTCATTATGTCACTATATGAGCGTCATGGGTTGTTGTTTTCATACACATGGATGTGTGTTCCAATTTTTTTCAATTGCTGCAATACAAGAATAATGTTTTGTTTTTTTAATCTTCAATTGTTATAATTTGTGACCTTATTTTACAATTTTTTGTTTTTAAACAGTGGATCTTGTAAAACGGCGATGGCGCTCAGCCCGTGACCAGTTCAGAAGAGAAAATAACCCAGTGGCGACCACAGCTGCCGCAGCAAAAAAGAAAAAATATATCCATTATGAAAAACTGAGCTTCCTCATGCCTATTATGGAAGTACCAAAGTAAGTTTAAACCATTACATCACATGGCGTTTTTTTTAAATGCACACATTAATTTATTTTTTTTTTCTTTTATCAAAGTACAGAGGATAATCTAGAAGATAGTGAGGAAGCCCAGTCAGCAGTATTAACAGCGACCTCTGCTTCCGAGATGGAGCCTACCTCATATCAACCACCAACAATCCCCAACACCAGCCAGCCAGACGCAGAAGAAATGTCCTCTGATTTGGGTTTGGGAACAAGTCAATCCACTAATGTAATTGCAGGCCAGTCTACAGGGCACCAAAGTGGCCCTTCACTAGTTCTTGCAGAGAGTAGTCCACAGCAACATGCAGGCACACAGCCAAGAATAACAACTAATACCATGCGCACAGTAGCCCAATCTTTCCATGGTCGCAGACATAGGCGTTAGGAAGATTTACGTTCCTTGCCAGATATCATTCATACCAGAATAATACACATGATGAATTCACTGATACCAGAGAGTGATGGAGAGAGATTTTGCCGCTCCCTTTCTCCCTCTCTTGCATTGGTTGCACCTGATAGGCAGGACAGATTGAGGGCGTCCTTAATAACACGAGTATCTGCTACCCAACGTGAGCCAGAACCCATATATTGTTTTGAAGTGATAGAGCAATGGAGAGCTAATCCACGTGGTCCAAACACAAACACAACACGACAAACTGTGGAAACCCAAACTGATGAACATTACTCTAATTTTCAACTAAATCCTGTAGTGCAACAAACACATATACAGTGTCCATCTTCTTCTATGGGAACTGATGTAAAAATTAGGCCAACAGTTATCCCACACCAAACAGGTACATTAATGACACAAAGGCCATCTCAACAGCCATCATTTGTCCCACAAGTACCGTCCCCAACAGACACCAATGCCAACCTCTTTTAACTATCCTAGTATTGTTAGTAATGTTCATAGACTACCTCAAATGTTTCAACAACCAACATCCTACCATGTTCCTAATAATCCACAACAACAGTACTTTCAACAACAGACTTACCCAACTAACTTCACATACACACATACTCAGCCTCTTCCAACACATCAATATGTACCACCTACACTTGGTCTTCCATCTGCTCAAACAACTGCATCATTATTTGTTCCAAGTACAACAACTGTTACTAGTGGAAACACGGATCAGTCACTCACTACAACATCTAGTGTTGTGTAGCAAACATTTTCTGTAGGTGTCAATGCAATGGAGACTACACAGGAAAGCATCACTAGCCTAGAGGATTTAGTTGAATCATAATGTGATATTGTATGTATGATTTTACATTTTGGTATGTTTTCTAGGGTATTGCTGGTCGAAAAACATATCAAAATGTTACACATTACTTACTCTATATGCATGGGGTCATATTTGTGTTTTCCTTTCCAAAGATTCAATAGAACTTACTCTATCAATTCCAAAACATTACCTGCCTGTTAGAATGTTGCCTTGTTCTGGACATGTTGTTTGGACCATCCATTAGAAAAAACTGGGTTTAGGGAAAAAATGCATGCACATAAACTACTACACTAACATTCAGACACCTTTATTAATAAAAATCCACCCACTATGCAGTATCTGCATATGGTCTGGTCCCATACTTGTATTCCAATAGTGTCAAACAAATTATGTTTGCGTGACATTATTGCATAATAAAGTATGGTGTTTTGTATGGGCTAATGTCCCTGACAAAATTTAGTTAAAACAAAAATAGAATACAGGGTGTTTTGCAAAAGATAACAGACATACATAGGTTAAATAATAAATCTGGACTAATTTTGTTCAAAAACAATTTGCCATATTTTTATTAGTCATGTACATTCAGTTGTACTGTTACTTGCAAATCAAAAATTCCTGATTTTATAGCAATAAAGTTAAATCACAATAGCTTATTGTGACCACAAACACAACCAACCAACAAAAATACCACAAATTATACCCATGTATGGTCATTTTCTCTTTTGTATTGCATATGTGTTTGTGATTATGTAACCAAGTGATAAAAAACTCTAACAATGTCAAATTTATACATGACTATGGCGATTTAAACTAAAATAATCTTTAAACTGATTCCTCACTTGTAGACCAGAAGTGGACACATTAGTTCTAACACTACCATTCTCTACAAATGGTGCATTTAAAGCTGGCAACTCCTCAATGTCTTAGTTATTGCTTTCATGTAATCTACAGTAATTATGTAACACTACTGTAGCTTTAATGACAGCCTTGATGGTGGTTGGTTGGAGTTGGATCGTGGTTTGATAAATGCGCCATCTTGAGGCCAAACTGCCAAAGGCACGTTCAACATAGCAACGTGCTCTGGCCAATTTGCTATTAAATAGGGCTTTTGATCTGTCCAGCCCCCTTCTGGGATATGGACGCATCAAATGCCTAGACAATGCAAACCCCTGATCTGCAACCATGACAAAAGGAACAATAGGGCCATCAGTACCAGGCAATGGTCTTGGTGCAGGCAAACTTAAACTATCAGACATTAATCGTCTTGCTAAACGTGAGCTCCTGAAAATGCGTGCATCTGAGGCACTGCCATAGGCCCCAATATCAGCAAATAAAAAGCAGTAGTTTGTATCTACCATGGCCAAAATAACTACAGAAAAAAACTTATGATAATTAAAATATCTTGAAGCAGAGTTAGGTGGTTTCTTCACTCTAATGTGCTTTCCGTCAATGGCGCCAATACAATTAGGGAAAGCTGTTTTCACCAAAAATTCATCTGAAATGTGTATCCATTCCTGTGTTGAAGGCAGCTGCATGACAAGATGCCTAAGAGTCTCCCATAGCACAGTGCCGGTATGCAGGATAATCTTGCCAATTGTCGACCTTCCGAATAAAAATTCGAAATGTAGACTGCTGATGGATTGCCCAGTTGCAAGGTAACTGAAATAGAAAAAAAAAATAACATTACTTTGACTATTCAAGTTGTATTTCAAAACAAAAATTTGTGTCATCCAATGACTGGTGAAATACTGTGTATGACTATTATTTTATTGCTTTTGTTGGAAAAAATTATGTGTTGAAATTTACTTTCCATATTGGAAAAATAGTTATTTTTCTGTTTAATAAACAAGCTTGTTTGATTTATGACTCTTGTTTCTTTAATTTTAATAGAGATAGAATGGTAGATGTGAGCACTCAGATCTTATTTTGAGATTGCAATGAGGTTATGTGATCTATCTAAGTTTTCAACAAATACCTAAATTTAAAATTACATAATTTAAACAAAATGATGCCTTTGAGATTTAACATGTATTTCAAAATAACAGATAAAGCATGAGTATACATGACAACACCTACCGTAAAGTCACCAACAGTCGTTCCTCAGGGGAGATGCTGAGGCGCATACAGGTGTCCTGATGCTTCAAACGATGGTACACAAGGCCAAGGATGTTGTCAAATGAATTCATGGTGAGATGGCAGTAGGCTTGGAATTTTGGTGGAAATTTCCGCATTTCGCCATAGAGAATATTAAAATGCCCATGTGTTTTCCTGAACTTCACAAGAGGGTGAATCCACATCCTTCTCTCCATTGGTGGCTCTTCTTCAATCATATGTCGCCTAACCCCAAATCTCCTAGATATCAACCAGAGCAAAAACATGGTTGCTTCATTGGAGAGAGACATTTTGGAGTGTGTCTAATGTGAGAATGAGCTCAGAATCCATGTTTTTTAAGGTTCTTTTAAGCAAACTAACCAAATTGGGTAGTTAATTGACCAATTTAACACACCAGGAGCACATTATGATGGGCTAACAAGGTTATTTGTGTGAAATTATGGATCTTAAAAAACGGACTGCACACGTGCGTATCTTATGTCAATATGGACATTCCACACGCACACACGGCTCGCATACGCCATCACACGGATGCCATACGTACCGGAGAAACTCCCCTAAAAAACGGAACACGGACCCGAAAAGCGGACCGTAAGACACGTACGTTTTTTTGCGTTAGTGTGTTTTAGGCCTGTGGCAGTGTGATAAAAAAACATCTTTTTTACAGTGTTCACCAGACAGACTAAACAATGTGACCGTTTTATAGCTTAGGTTTTTCTTTATTCAAGAATACAAATCATGTGTACCTTATTTAATTATTCGTACATGAAAAGGTCCTTTTTAAAGGAGAAAAAAATCGTCCGTAATTTTTTTGTGCTTTATTATTTACAAAATGTATTGATTTGTTCTTTTTTTACTTTTTTACTAAAGGCAGCGTTACACGCTACGATTTATCTGACGATATGGCGTCGGGGTCACGGTTTTCGTGACGCACTTCCGTCATCGTTAGCGACATCGTTGCGTGTGACACCTACGTGCGACTCCGAACTATCGCAAATAGGGTGAAAATCGTTGATCGCTGACACGTCGTTCAGTTTCAAAATATTGTTTGTCGTTTGGAATGCAGCAGACATATTGCTACGTTTGACACCCTGCCAACGACGAACAACATCCACACGACCGCCTTGGTCAAACAATATATCGCTGAATGATGTAGCGTCGTTTGTGAGATGTGTAGGCGTGACCGCTAATAAATGACCTATGTGCGATCTCGGCAAATCGTAACAACGATCTGGGCGTGTCACATTGCTAACGAGATCGCTAGCGATATCGTTGTATGTAAAGCAGCCTTAAGACCTACTACTTACACACTAAACAGAGGGATTGCTTTTCTAGGAGACTGCAAAACGTATGTATTACAGGTTATTAGACCTGTTAGTTTTACATTGACTCACATGGCCTGTTAGACCCTACTTATGGTTGCAGGTGGGGTAGGGGGAAGGGATGAAGAGGCAGGCACAACTGATATTGTGTCGCCCAGGGTTATGGGGTAATCGGTCCCGGGCAGTGTTTAACTGGGGAATGTCACTTTGTTGGTCGTTGCCCAGTTCCATTCCCTGGGTGCTTTTTGAAAAGGGGCTAATTACAGGGGATTGTTGAATAAAGTTTATACATGAAGCCACTTGCGGTTTTGCGGCTATGTGCATGAAGCCACCACTGCACAATGTTTACTACTGGGGCTGGTGGTAAGGCCCTGTCACACACAGAGATAAATCTGTGGTTGCAGTGAAATTGTGGACAATCAGTGCCAGGTTTGTGGCTGTGTACAAATGGAACAATATGTCCATGATTTCCCTGCAACCACAGATCTGCCAAAGATTTATCTCTGTGTGTGATGGGGCCTTTAGTGGCAGCCTGGATGTTAGACCCTCCACTAGCAGGGCCGGGCCCCAGAGGGTAGGTGATGTGACGGGTGTCGAAAGAAGGTAGGCCACACAAGGGTTTCAGTGCAACTGGTTCTTTACTCACTTTCTGGTGGTAACTGGTCACCCGAGGCTGATTGGTCTTAACCGCAGGTCCCATTAGTCCCAGTGCCGGTTTTGTGACCTGGTGGCTTCTTTCCCCTGCACCTGTCTTTGGTTGGTGGGTCCCCGTGGCATAGAGTGGCTGGGGGTCCCATCCTGTTGTCTGCTTCAGCAGTCCATATGACTGTAGTGTGAACCTTGTGGGGTTGGAGTCTCTGGTCCTCTCCCTGGTTCTCCCTTTGCTACTGAGTCCCGAACTTCAAGGTCAGTGAGGTCCTTGATGGTCCCCTCACTGTGCAGATTTTATCAGGTCTGCCTGGAGCTTTTGCCTGACCTAGGATTCTGTACCCCGTTGGTGAGTAATTCCGGGAGTACTCCACCATACTCCACTGGCAACTAACTGCCTGGGCCCTCAGGTCACTGTTCACTCTGGTCAGTCCATTTGCTCACTTTCACTGTCAAACTCTTTTTGCCTCCACTGTCTAACTGTCCAATGTTTGCCCCTCCCACTGGTTGTCTAGTGGACTGGAGTGTCTCCACCTCTAGGCGGCCATCCATTGGTCCGACCCTAGCCTTGTACCAATCTATGGGGGATGATTGGGGAAAACAGGGATTACCTGGAGTGTTTGTGTGTTACCGGCATTGGTTTTCCGGGTCCCTAGGGGGTAGGCCCTGCATCCTGGTGGGGATGCAGTACTTCGTAGCTCCCTGATGGCTTCAGGGGTGCTAAAATATAGTATCTGATCATTTCTATTAAAATCAAAAAAGGTCCGTGGAGCTTCTGTTAGGAGTCTCTACACAGAAAATAGCCAGATATCCCTCCGGGAAGGACCCAGCCAAGGATTGGCTCTGTTTAAGAAGACCACCATAACCACCATATTAAGTGGCCCATTTAGACTAACAAGCCTTTTCATATGACCCAGGATATATGCCAGATCAGAATCCCAATTTGCAGACACGGTGTTTTGGGGTGATTGCCCCTCGTCAGTGCAAAGTGTGGGTAACTGATCTGGCCTATGAGAAGCTAATGGGGGACCATGGGGGAAGACTATTCTCCTTATGGAGACCTGACAAACCAGTCCGGCTGTCAGTGGTAAGGGGACTTATAGCTGCAATGCCCCTCTGGGAATTATTCAATTTGTCTCTCCAGGAAAGGAGACAAACTCTAGCGCCACTGGAGAGACAATTTGAAATTGGGATTCTGATCTGGCATATATCCTAGGTCATATGAAAAGGCTTGTTAGAAGGCCACTTTTAACTTTTAGGATTGCTACTTCCAATAGGTGGCGCTAGAGTTTGTCTCCTTTCCTGGAGAGACAATTTGAATAATTCTGAGAGGGGCATTGCAGCTATAAGTTCCCTTACCACTGACAGCCGGACTGGTTTGTCAGGTCTCCATAAGGAGAATAGTCTTCCTCCTAATATATAACGCATGTATGCAAAATTAGGTAACTAAGAAAGTACCCATTCCCACCATCTACCATCATCTTGTGTAATGTGATTAATGTAGTATATTTATTTCTACTTGTGGGATTTATAAATTTAGCCACCAAACAAGACAATCAGCCTACTGCTTTAGCAGCATATGCTGCTACTGTGAGTGTTCCTACAATTATTAGGGATAATCCTAGTATCTATGATTTTGTTAACAATTTTACATCTTGTGTATATGATAAAGAGGTCACTCGCTATATTGTTACATCTCATATTATTTCCTGCACTCATACTTTTGAACTTTTCATTTGTATGAGAGCCACAAATAATAGCAATCTCCCCATGCCTTGTCTAATTCTTTATTTGTAATCGTTGACCTCTGCCTATTTTGCTTTTATCACAAGTTATCTGATAAATCAGCTGGTGTAATACTTTGAGTCCTTATGGTAATCATCTCTTTTGTTAGCGAATGTTCCCCAGTGCAGTTCATGCAGGCACAATACAGATTGGAGGTGAAGTTTTGGGTCACATCCTCTTCTGTGTCTTCATTTATGTAAAGGAGTCAATAGTGCCTCCATACAAGTTTTTAATATATTGTCATCACTGGTAGTCTTTGTCATACAAAAATGGCTCATGTTCATCAGCTGAGCCAAGTAAACCCATAAATTTTGTTTAGTTTTCCATAAGGCTACATTTTCCATGGTTGGTCTCTCTGTTTTCGGTCTGAAGATTGATTGGCTTCTGACGAAAGTAGAACCATGTACATGGTGGCGCCAATGATGCAACATTTCCAGATTTCGATCTAAAGGGACAAAAATACACATATTATTCATCTGTCAGTTGGGATGTAGTCCCACTTTTCTTGTTTCATAACTATCAACACATTCAGCAGGTTCTGGAATACCTTTGTCACTCAATTATTTCACCCAAATGTTTGCACAATCATTGATAGGATGTGAAGACCTAAATCATTTATCTTCTCTGCACAACTGTAGGAGCTCTTTCTCTGTCTATCCGCATTGTAGAGAGACTGTACTAGCAACTGAGATATTCTATCTACCTTCTGCATTGTCATGTCACTTTCTACACTATTCATTAGAAGTACCTTAATTAATAATCCTGATCTATCCCTTCTCTCGTACCTGAATTCAGTTTAAGGCCAAATCTGACCTTTGGACCACCAAAATGCTAAGGTGCCATTTACAAACCTATTGTGGTCCTGATTGAAAATAAAGAACACACATACAAAAAAAAAACAACAACCATAAGGTAAACATCAATACCCATTCATCACAATGGGATGATTACTTGTTTATTGTTTTAGTCTCATTGCTTTTAGTCTCATTGTTTTAGTCTCATATGTGAAACTTTGGTCTCCAGTCAAAAAAGAAGCACAAACACAATTAGAATACAAGCTCAAATAATACACAAAATATAATTTTATCCAGTCCATTATCCATATGCTAAAAGATTCACATCTAACTGGTATATTGTGTTGTATTAATTAGCAGCAGGGGTATGGCAATCTGTGACCAACCGAAGAATAGGCATAATAATTGCCCTTCCAATAGACCATACACTGGCATCCCGCTGGTTTCCAGTCTCTCCTTTGTGAACATTTGGGTGGCTTTACACTGTTTGAGAGCAAGAATGGCTTTTATATTACTTTTCTCTTTACCTGTCTCTGTATATTCTGTATTCCTGGTGGCAATCTCCTCTATGGCCTCAGTATTACTCTTAGCTTTTTCAGTCTCCTCTATGGCCTCAACATTACTCTCATCTTTTTCCCCCATCCATCTTCCATTTCAGATGGAGACATCTTGGTGGGAGATGATGACAGCCTCCTCTGCAGGGCTTTCATTTCCTGTACCAAGCATTTGAATTCAGCATAAAGATCCTCAAATCCCGGTGCTGTGGGCTTTGCTGGTGACAATGAGAAAGTGGGCCCTCTTTCACCCCGTGTCCTGCTGTGCCCCTGCGGTGGAGATGCAGAATGTTTTGCTGCAACCTTTTTATGATGTGAAACCCCTGACCTTTTTATTGAGTCTTCTCCTTTGATACAATTTTCTCTTTTTATACAATTTCCACATCTCGTCAGTACTAATCCCGTCTATTTTATCCCAGGGAACACCATCCTTTATCAGGGCATAAACATATCTCTCCTTGTAACACGATATCTATGATTTTTACCACGTTTGACATTGTCACACTGTTTTTCAAAGGGAAAATTATCTCTCTGTTTGGGACCCCATTCTCCCAGATCCCCTAACTGTCGGATCAACTCCAATGTATTGGAGATGGTTTTCCCAATCTGATTTACCATTATCGCCATCATGACACATTTATAAGCTGGAGGGGCATTTCTAATGATACTGTGATGCCCTGGCAAAACCAGGTAGTCACAGATAGGTCCCTACACAACACCTTTCCCCATCTAGGAAACACACAGCTGACCTGAAACCCTAGTTACCCCCCTTTAGGGCAAGACAGGCACACCAGTGGGCGGGACCAGGCGGTCATGGAACGCCCACCTAGGGGTCTAGACAGCCCCGGGCGGGAAAACAGTCAGTCAAGATTTGCTTTGGAGTTCGAGTTGGAAGGAGTGTGGGCTGGGGCTGGGTGTGGCTCCAGCAGAGGAGGTTCGGGTTGGGCGGTGCCGGGGTCGGAGCCCTGGTGCCTTGGCTAGGTGGCGGACGGTGGTCTCCGGCAGCGGGAGACGGGGGGATTGCTCAGCAGATCCGAGGGGGACCGGAGAAGGGTTGGAGCCCACCGGTACCGACACCGGAGACCCGTCCGGAAACCGTGCACACAGGGGGTACTCGGACCCTGAAGCTAGGACTTAAGATAGCCGCTTAGCTAATTAACCGATTGGGGGCAGGATTGTGGGTCATGTCCCGGCCTAGGTTCCGAGGGGTAGACGGCCACCCAACGAGAGGAATAGGGCCACCGCCAGGGCCTGTAGGTCCCACGGGTCAGCGTCAGACGGGCACGGCTCCTCAGGCCAAATCCAGCCAGGAGCGGACTCCCGTGTTCACACCGGGAAGTCAAAACACACAACAACACAAGTGCAGAGGAAAGGACGGCGACCACCAGCCCGGGTGGGGAAGCAGAGTACAACCGGTCACGGCGGCCGGCCACCAACACCTTGGTTTACTAAAAGACTCGTGTGGTTTTCTTCCAAAGTGAGTAGACAACTCTCCCCCCCGGTACATCTGGGCCTGCAAGCCCTTGCCAACACCACACCCTTCACAGAGACACTGGGCCCCGGGGAAACCACCCTTACCCACGGAGGGGTTAACATCCAGCTGCCAGTACATCTCCCCCGGGTGTTCTCTACAACAGCAGCAGTGGTGTCCCACTTCACCACACACCGTGGGTGGCGTCACGAACATTTTATAAACAATCCCATACAAATACGTCCTCCTTTTTATTTGGAGTGTCCGGGCGACCCCTTGAGCCATACCGTAGGCCCTGGATCCGAGCAGCATCTGCTGCTGGCACGGGGGTGGCACATGCCGATTTCTAATAGATACACTTACAACAACTTGCATGTAATTGTGAAGCCCCACAGGTGTAGTGTCGGTGCATTACCTTCAGGGACTCCACTCGGCTGGTGCTGGTCACAGGTAGGGAATCTTCGGTTTTGATCGTGACGCCACTCTCAGTATTGCGGTCAGTGGGGACCGCCACTGCAGGTTAGGGGACGCCTGGGGCTGATGGTGTGTGCAGTTAGTTGGAATAGCCTCCTGAGAGTGAGGCAAGCCCCAGGGCCCAGTGTAGGTTTGTAGTACCACAAGGCGCAGAATGACCACACAGGCAGGAATGTCTTTCAAGGGCTTTACTCACATTTGATGGCAGGGTGAGTAGCCCGGGCGTAGCTGAGATGAACCAGGTGGGAACCAGGTATCCTTCAGGCTGACTTTATGAGGGTGACTACTGACTCGCCTTCCTTAGCCCTTGGTGGTTTGGGGTGACCCCGACTTTGAGTCCCTATGGGGGTCACCCAGGGAAGATGCTGCAGCCTCTCTCCCCCTTTTGTTTGCCGTTTGCTTGTTCCCCGGACCAGGCCACTCCAGCTGCTTGCCTCCTGTGACCTATGGGCCCTCACTGCGGTTACGTGGCTGCGGCTTTTGTGGTGTTGTGGTGTGGGCTTTGAGAGCCCCACACCGGCAGGTTTAGCAGAAGAAAGCTGGATCTATCTTCGCTTCGGGATCTGCCGCCCGGTTGGGCCTGGTGCTCTCTAGCAGTCTCCTTACTTCCCACTCCGTTGCACTCCCTAGCTGAAGCTGGCTTTCAGGTAGCACTCCTAGTTGACCGTTCTCCCCCGTCTGTAGCCACTGCGCGGACGCTGTCAGATTGCACAGCTCCAGGGATCTGCTCCTCACTTGAGCTCCCTGGACTCTACACTGAACTGGCTCACTGCTCCTCCTCTCCTGTTCTTGCCTACGCCACCTAGCAACCAGACTCTCCACCACACCCCTTGAGAGGAGATGGAGGCTCTACCCCCTCCACTATTCCAGTGAAGGTGAAGGCTTGCCCCCTCCTGGGATCCCCAGGGGTCCTCTCATGGGTACATGTGTGAGACCTGATCACTATGCGCCTGTGTTCCACACCCCGGTCAGCCTTCTGGATTACCTGTGTTGTACTGTCCCCAGCATGGGTGCAGTACTCAATGGTGCCTGACCAGGTCAGGGGCGCCACATAATCGTCATATGTACTTGCTGAAATGGCATTTTTCATAGCCTCCTCCTTCAATCTCACAATCTTTCAATGTAAACCATGGTTTTTCATTGGGCGGCCAGTCCGTCTCAGATGGGTATTTATGCTTCAATGCCATAGCCACAACATCCAACGTACTACACACCACATGAGGTCGCTGAATTATCAAGGAACTAAATGCCTCCTTCACTACAGGTTCATGGCTGAGTTGAACAAACTTTGGGCCATCCACAGCATCCACCTGTACTCCATGAGCTCCCATCTCCCACAATCTGACTGCCCAAGCTATCAAAAGTTAATTTGGCCTTTGTGAAAAACAATCATGAAGCTGACTGCAATCATCTACTACCATATTACTGTTCTGTTTTCCTGTAGCTGTTTCTACAACTCGTCTCCAATGTATAGGATGAACTTTTACTTGGTTAAGAGGAGGATCAATTTCCTTCTCCTCACTGACATGTTCATCCTTCTGTTCTTTGTTTGTGACTTTTTCAGAATCAGTTCAGTTCTGTATGTCACCATTCCACTCATCTGAGTTCCCCTCTGTCCCTGCTCTGGCCAAAGCTACATTCTTTTTATTCTTCTTCCCTCTCTTCTTTCTGTATTTATACTGCTCTATACATACAGCAGCCTTTTCTGCATCATGCTGATATCCATTACATTTGTCTACTGAGAACCTATTCTGACACTGTGCTGTAACCAATGCAGTCTGGGACTCACACAATTGTCTTTCCAATTCCTCAACTTTTGTTAACATACGTATTTGTTCCTCATGCTGTTGTCTATATGCAGACAACAGGATCCATCTACGCCTACCATCAGCGCCCAGTTTTTTACCTTTTTCCACTTTTACTTTCTGCAAGCATTCAACCACATCAACAGGTTCAGCATTTTTCAAACATTTGTCCCATGGTTCACGCAAACCAACACTGTGCGACCACTTGTTATCATAGGGCGTCTGTTCCCAACCTGAAATCTCAATGCATTCACTCACAACCACTTTTTTCTTAAAAAGATGCATGTTTTATGCAATATCACATTGCACCAAAAATAACTTCAAAGACTTCTGCGTATCCTGCCGACTACGCCAATGTTTTGCCAAATTATTTAGTACTACGGTTTAGATACGGCTTTAAAGAAGGCAATTAAGTAATTTTATTATAAAGGGTAATAATGAAATAGAAACTTAAAGGAAAAGTATGATATTTTGAACACTTTTGTATATTCAACATACAAAAGTTAAGTACATTTAAATACTTACATCACCAAGGAGCTTTTGAACATCATCTGTCTGGAAGTCAGAGAAGGATGACATAGACAGAACTCCTGGAAATTCCAACTCTGACCGGACGTCACGGTGCAGGTACATGAGCTGGTCTTTGCTATATTTCATCTGAACTTAACCCCTTCAGCCCCGGGGCACTTTCCGTTTTTGCGTTTTTGTTTTTTGCTCCCCTTCTTCCGAGAGCCGTAACTTTTATATTTTTCCGTCAATCTTGCCATATGAGGGCTTGTTTTTTGCGGGACAAGTTGTACTTTTAAATGAAACCATAAGTTTTACCATATGGTGTACTGGAAAGCAGCAAAAAAATTCCAAGTGTGGATAAATTGCAAAAAAAGTGTGATGGCACAATAGTTTTTGGGATGTTTTATTCACGGTGTTCACTATATGGTAAAACTGATGTGTGGGTATGATGCCTGAGGTCGGTGCGAGTTTGTAGACACCAAACATGTATAGGTTTACTTGTATCTAAGGGGTTAAAAAAATTCACAAGCTTGTCCAACAAAAGTGGCGTACGTTTTGCGCCATTTTCCGAAACCCGTAGAGTTCTCATTTTTTGGGATCTATGGCTCAGTGATGGCTTATTTTTTGCGTCTCGAGCTGATGTTTCCAATAGTAGAATTTTTGCGCAGATGCTATGTTTTGATCGCCTGTTATTGCATTTTGCGTAAAACTTGCGGCGACAAAAAAACGTAATTTTGGCGTTTGGAATTTTTTTGCCACTACGCCGTTTACCAATCAGATTAATTGATTATATATTTTGATAGATCGGGCATTTCTGAACGCGGCGATACCAAATATGTATGTATTTATTTATTTTTTAACCCTTTAATTTTCAGTGGGGGGAAAGGGGGGTGATTTGAACTTTTAGGTTTTTTGTTCTTTTTTTAATTTTTTAAAACTTTTTTTTACTTTTTTTATTTTATTTTACTAGTCCCCCTAGGGGGCTATAGCGATCAGCAATCCGATTGCTGATCGCTATACCGCTGTAAACAGCAGAAATAGTCACTTTCTTTTTTCCTCTGCTCCATGCCGAGGAAAAAGGAAAGTGAAACTTAGTAGCAGCAGGCATCATCACATGACCCTGTGCTACGATGGCAACCACCGAACGTTACGTGATCACTCACGTGACGTCTGGAGGGGGCGGCGGTAAGTAAAAAACATGGCCGCGCGCATATAGATCTCGCTGCCAGACTTTGGCAGCGAGATCTAAGGGGTTAATGTTCTGGGTGGAATGCGATTCCACTCGGAACATGTAGGCACACATGTCAGCTGTTGAAAACAGCTGATATGTGTGCCGATCCACGCCGCCTGCCCGCGGCAGGGGGCGGGGCTTACCGGGACACGATCCATGACGGAAAGATCCGTCCATGGTCATGAAGGGGTTAAATAGAGGCTTGCACAAAAATTACAAGCCTTAAAGTTAATGTGTTGTAGTCTTATTGATACATGCCTTCCAATGGCCAATCTTTGGGCATAGATGAATCAGAGCTAGAACACACATCAGATAATGGGGAAATAAACCCACACAATTCAAATCTCCTAAGAATACACATCAGATATTTGAGCTAGGTAAATTACAAAGTTTCTGTACAATGGATATATTGTCTGTCTGTGTATATAAAGCAAATCAAAAAGGTCCATGGAGCCTCTGTTAGGAGTTTCGACACGGAAAATAGCCAGATATCTCTTCGAGAAGGACCTAGCCAAGGAGTGGCTCTTTTTAGGAGACCACCATAACCACCATATTAAGTGGCTCTTTTAGTTAATATCCAGCGCTTGACAAGTTTAAAGATATGACCAGGGATATATCAAGGCCAGGTATCCATCTATAGACAGCTGTTTTTGGGTATTGCCCTTCATCAGTGTGGAGTAGGATTTTTGCCAGGTGGGAGAAATGCCTAGTAGACCAGCAAGACAAAACAATCATTGATCTCGGGGAGGCCAGCCAGAGAAAACACTGCCGGCAGCCAGCGAAGGCGCTCAACACAGTGAAATCCTAGGTGCATTGCCCCCTGGGAAATATGCAAATCAAAAAGGTCCGTGGAGCCTCTGTTCGTAGTCTCGACACGGAAAATAGTCAGATATCCCTCTGAGAAGGACCTAGCCAAGGAGTGGCTTTTTTTTTGGAGACCACCATAACCACCATATTAAGTGGCCCTTTTAGTCAATATCCAGCTCTTGATGAGTTTAAAGATATGACCAGGGATATACCAAGGCCAGGTATCCATCAACAGACAGCTGTTTCGGGGTATTGCCCATCAGTGTGGAGTAGGATTCTGGCCAGGGCCTCCCTGACGAAGGCTATCACTGAAACGTGCATTGGATGGGACTTGGCGCCATTCCAGCAGTAAGTGCCGTTTGGACTAGCTTATGCCTGCCACAGTGTTTCACCCCTTATTACAGTGATTCGTATGCTATTATGCTTATATATATCTATGTGGGATTTACTCCTGTATCTGTATTTTGGGTTTTTTTTCTGTAGGCTTTCCTTGTAATCGGCATTTATATAGCTTTCTGCTGCTCTGGTATGCCACCTTGTGTACCTTTTCTGTAATTGCACCTCACCTTTTAATATATCTAATATATAAAGCTCAGTGTATGTGTGTGTGTATGTGTGTATGTCCGCTAAAGGAATTTGCACCGTCGCATTTACAATCACAAAATTTTGCACAGACACTCCATGTGACTCAGGGAACGTCATAGACTATGTTTGGGCAGGAAAATTTAACCCCGTGCTTTCCAGTTACTCTACAAAAATCCTGCAGCCATTAAACTGAATGGAGCTGGGAGCTATAGGCTATAAATAGCAACTGTCAGTGGTTGCTATAGGAACAAAATAAACTGTTAGTATAAGATAGGATAGACGGATAGAGAGAGACAGAAAAAGACAGACAGAGAGAGACAGCCGAGCAAAGAGACAGCCGGGCAAAGAGACAGCCTGGCAAAGAGACAGACCTGGAAAGAGACAGACCTGGAAAGAGACAGACCTGCAAAGAGACAGACGGTCAAAGAGACAGACGGGCAAAGAGACAGCCCGGCAAAGAGACAGCCCGGCAAAAAGACAGCCCGGCAAAGAAAGACGGGGAAAGAGACAGAGAGAGAGAGAGACAGACAGATACAGAGATTGAGACAGACTGATGCAAATACAGAGAGATAGAAACAGACAGACAAGTAAAGAGACAGACAGCGAGACAGACAGACAGCGACACACAGACAGAGACTGGGAGAGAGACAGAGAGACAGTTACTATCCCGGGCAATGCCCGGGTCTTACAGCTAGTCTAAGGCCGGAGTCACACTTGCGAGTGCCTCGCATATAACTTGCGCGAGTCTCTCATTGTATCACCCGGAACGGCCGCACACTCTCCTGACAAGAGTGTCTCTGCTGCATAGAGATACATGCAATCGACCAGCTCCTGTCAGGAGAGTGTGCGGCCGTTCCGGGTGATACTACGAGAGACTCGCGTGAGTTACACGCAAGGCACTCGCAAGTGTGACACCGGCCTAATATATAAAGCTGAGTGTATGTGTGTGTGTGTGTGTGTGTGTGTGTGTATGTATGTATGTGTGTATGTATGTATGTCCACTAAAGGAATTTGCACCGTCGCATTTACAATCACGAAATATTGCACAGACGCCCCATGTGACTCAGGGAACGTCATAGACTGTTTGGGTGGGAAAATTTAACCCCGTGCTTACCAGTTACTCTACAAAAAGCCTGCAGCCATTAAACTGAATGGAACTGGGAGCTGCAGGCTATAAATAGCAACTGTCAGTGGTTGCCGTAGGAACAAAATAAACTGTTAGTATAACAAGCTTATGTGTGAGGTAAAAAGATGTTGGTGGTGAGACGGATAAAGAGAGACAGAGACACAGACAGAGATAACCGGGGAAAGAGACAGCCCGGGGAAAGAGACAGCCCGGGGAAAGAGACAGCCCGGGGAAAGAGACAGCCCGGGGAAAGAGACAGCCCGGGGAAAGAGACAGCCCGGCGAAAGAGAGAGCCGGGGTAAGAGACAGCCAGGGGAAAGAGACAGCCGGGCAAAGAGACAGCCGGGCAAAGAGACAGATGGGCAAAGAGACAGACGAGCAAAGAGACAGCCGGACAAAGAGACAGCCAGACAAAGAGACAGCCAGACAAAGAGACAGCCGGACAAAGAGAAAGAGAGTGACAGACAGATACAGAGACTGAGACAGATATACTGATGCAAATACAGACAGAGAGATAAAAACAGACAGACAAGGAAAGAGACAGACAGCGAGACAGACAGACAGTGACACAAAGAGACTGGAAGAGAGACAGCGAGACAGTTACTATCCCGGGCAATGCCCGGGTACTACAGCTAGTATTACAATAAACATTATTTATTTTACAGACTGTTTCTGATCCCTTTTTTGTGAATTGGTCTACAGTAAAATCCTAGGTGGATGGATACCTGGGCTTGGTATATTTCTGGTCATATCTTTAAACTCGTCAAGAGCTGGACATGGACTAAAAGGGCCACTTAATATGGTGGTTATAGTGGTCTCTTAAAAAGAGCCACTCCTTGGCTAGGTCCTTCTCGGAGGGATATCTGGCTATTTTCCATGTCGAGGCTTCTAACAGTGGCTCCACGGACCGTTTTGATTTGCATATTTCCTAGAGGGCAATGCACCTAGGATTTCACTGTGTTGAGCGCTTTGCTGGCTGCCGGCCGTGTTTTCTCTGGCTGCTCTCCCCAAGATCAGTGATTGTTTTGTCTTGTGTACATAAAGCAAACACACAAAAACCTTAAGGATACACAAAGTTTTTGTAACAATGAACACTTTGTCTGTCTGAATCAACAGTATGTTATAGACGTTGCCACTAGAAGAGCGGAACCAGTGGCCGGAAAAGCTACCTGACCTAGTTGATATGTACAACAATATCCCTTCCAGCTCAACGGAATGCACCCCAGCATAACTGATGAGGGCTCGCCCCGGCCGGCTACCGGTGGATCTGGACATGGGGTTGGAAGCCCCGGAAGCACTCCCTTCAACAGCTGAATGGGACACTCAGCGGAGGGTGCAGTACCGACAAACCCAGGAGTACGTTGAAAAGAACTTGAGTCGGAGTCGGGAACAGCAGGAGCAGCGCTTCAATCAGAAGGCGTCTGCTGGTCCTTTCCAGCACAAGCTGGATTATCAGTGGGAGCAAACCCCATATGTCATACAGCCCACAGGATGGGAGAATGGGAAGGCTTACCAGATCAGTCGTGACCAGGGGGGAACTCTGGCCACAGTTTCCCGGGACCATTTAAAGAGGTGCCCACCAGCATTGAGGGTGGCAGCTGAAACTCCGGTTCCCAGACCGGCGGAGAAGGCAAAAGAGGTAATCCACACCATGATGGGTGATTTTCCAGCAGACTGGCCTACACAGAAAGGCGCGGTGATTCTTCCAGTGATATTATTCCCACAACCCGTGGATGAGGAAGTGATGGAAGTAGTCAACCATGAGCCAGTGCCCAGGGATGAACCTGTACCCAGCTCCCCTATGCCTCCGCCTGCCCCACACGATAGCAGGGAGGAGGAACTGATGATTCCCTCTGCCACACTGCCTGTCACCACTGACACCAGGCCCCGGAAGTCCACTCGTCCCAACCTAGGTAGACCCCCACTTAGGTACAGGGAAACTACTCTTTAGGGGGGGGAAATTTGTGTGTGTTGAAAGTACCGTTTGAAAGTGTTAACCAATGATAAGTAAATAATTATCGAAGTTTACCTGATTTCAAACCTGATTGAACCGGTCGTTGCCGGCAGCTGTTGTCCCCGTGGGGACTGTTTACATGTATGCGTAGAAACTACTACGGACAAGCCTGAGAACTGGCAGGGCAACCACGAACTTGTGGTTTGTAAATAAAAATGTTTTATGGCTAAACCGTTACCGCCTCCGGAGAGGCTGGTTTGGAGGATGGGCCTGGAGGGAAGTGATGGCCCAGGCCCGCCACTACCGCAACCGGTGGCGATCTTCCGGGGGTTTCAGGGTTTCCCCATGGACGTGGGTCCCCTGAAAAGGACAGAACCCGCTCGGGTAACTTGTGCTGGACTAGGGTCAAGGGGTGCTGCCCATTTGCTTAGGGGCAGCATCAGGGCCAGGTTGCTTGGGTGGGAGAGAGCGGAAGCCGAAACCGTTTAGTAACGTTTAAGAATATGCCTCCCGATGTGGGAAGAAGTTAATATAATTGTAACCTGTTTTACTGTTTATCTTTTCAGTTGTGAAAATAAAACCGGTGATGGACGGGCAGCCCGCGGACGGTCTGCATTTTACTAAGGGGGAATGTGGCGCCCTGGACAAGCCAGGTCGTCACAGAACAACACCAACACACCCCACACTCCCGGTCAGGCACACCGAAGTCAGACAAAAACCCTTGTTGCCTTCCTCCAGGGGCTGATGTTCACACCAGGGGGTGGGCCAGGCGGGTGATCCCACCCACCGAGGAGTTCACAGTCCTGGAGGCGGGAAAAGAGTCAGTTTCAGTTTGAGAGTGAAGTGGCAAAGGAGCAGACAGAAAGTGGTCCGGGTGTGTGGCCCGGACGGATCAGCAAGGTTGGCAGACGGTGGTGACCGCCTGCAGGAGAGGCCTATTGGAGCTAGCCGTAAGGACCGTGGATGGGCGGTGGCCCGGCAGTACCGGACCGGTACGCAAAGAGAAGCCAGCACCATCCGGCAGGGGCTTACGGACCCCGGCAAGGCTAGGAGTCGCCGTGAATTTGCCAAATCCGTTAGCGAAGGGAACCTCCTGGGTTTCCCAGCAGCCAAGTCCCGACAGAAGGCAACAGTCCAACCGAGAGAGGGAAACACAGTCACCGCCAAGGCTAAAGTTCCCAGGGCCAGAGCCTGCGGGCAAAAAGGGCTCCTTCAGCAACCTTCAAGCTGGGGAGCGGGTTACCGGTGGGAACCCATTGGAACCATTACACTACACAGGAGCAGGGAAAGGCAGTCACCATCAACCTGCCGGGAGGAGAAACACCGTAGCCGTCTGTGGGACCCCTCCATCCAGCCGTTTGTTTTACCGGAGACTCTGTGTACATCATTGGCTGAGTGAGTACCACCGTGCCGTGCGGCACAGCGCTGCCCTCGCGACCCTGCACCTCACCAGGCCCCGTAACCCGCCTGCAATCCATCCCTACCCCATCACCGGGCCCCGGGACAACCAACCCCCCTACCCACGGAGGGGAGAACTAACATCCAGGCTGCTCCCTGTCATCGCTCCCGGGATCCCCGTCCAGAGCAGTGGTGGTGTCACCAATCTCACCACAACCGTGGGTGGCGTCACGGACAATCTCAAATCCCCACAATCAATCCCCACCCTTTTCACTCACGGGCGAGGAACGCCGCTCGAGTCCCCGGGATCCGGCCCACCGCTCGAACCACCACCGAGCAGCAGCCGCAGCAGCAGCGGCCGGACCCGAGCAGTGGGAGAGCGCAGCGTCCCCTCCTCCATCCGCGACAAGTGCAGCAAAGCCCAGACAGATGTTAGTGGTAGGGGACTCTATAATTAGGCGGACAGACAAGGTCATTTGTCGCCGAGACCGTGAATGCCGAACAGTGTGTTGTCTGCCGGGTGCTCGGGTTCGGCATATTGCGAATCGGATAGACAGATTGCTGGGTGGGGCTGGGGAAAACCCAGCGGTCATGGTGCACATTGGTACTAATGACAAATTAGAGGCAGGTGGAAGGTCCTTAAAAATGATTACAGGGAACTAGGAGAGAAGCTGAAGTCCAGGACCTCCAAGGTGGTGTTTTCAGAAATACTACCGGTGCCACGAGCATCACTAGAAAGACAGCGGAAGCTTCGGGAGATAAATACGTGGCTTAGAAATTGGTGCAGGAAGGAAGGGTTTGGGTTCATGGAGAACTGGCCGACTTCTCAGTCGGCTACAGGCTCTACGGTAGGGACGGGCTGCACCTCAATGGGGAAGGTGCAGCTGTGCTGGGGGAGAAAATGGTCAGACGGATGGAGGAGCTTTTAAACTAGGATCTGGGGGGAGGGAGGGTAGTGGAGCAAAAAAGGGGATAGATAGAGCAGATAGAGACAGTGAGATGGTAGGGGTCAATGAAGGATTAGGGGGGGATGGGACATGCAAGGAACGTAGGGAGGCTAGGAGTAATAAAGGTGTTAATAGGATTAAATGTCTACTGGCAAATGCAAGAAGTCTTGCAAACAAAATGAATTAATTGGAGGCTCTTATGTCAACCATGGATTATGATGTGGTGGGCATTACGGAAACCTGGCTGGATGAAAGCCATGACTGGGTGACAAACATACAGGGTTATAGTACATTTAGGAGGGACAGGAAAGACAAAAAAGGTGGTGGGGTGTGTATATTTATCAAATCTAACCTAAAACCTGTGTTGAATGATGACATTGGGGGGAACTGCAACAATGTAGAGTCGGTATGGGTAAATGTACATGGGGAGGAGAATAATGGAAAAATACTAATTGGAGTTTGCTATAAGCCTCCTAACATACCTGAACAAATAGAGGGTGAAATGCTGGAACAAATTGAAAAGGCAGCTAATAATAATAATCGGGTTCTTATTATGGGGGATTTCAACTTTCCAGACATACAGTGGGACATAGAATCTTCTGGTTGTGCTAAAAGCTGTAAATTCTTATCTACCATTCAAGACCATTTCCTCTCTCAGATGGTAGATAAACCGACGAGGGGAGATAATTTGCTAGATTTGGTCCTGTCAAATAGACCGGATACAATTTCAGATCTACAGGTCCGGGAGCACTTGGGCACCAGCGATCATAATATGGTAAGCTTCAACGTAATATTCAATAGAACATTCCAAAGGGGAAATGCTAAAACCTGGAATTTTAGGAAAGCTGATTTTGTCAAGGGAGCAATTTGCGTTGAAGACTGCTAATGGAGTCCTCATTTGGGATATCCAGAGACGATGCCATATTAGCTGTATATCAGTGCCAATATATATATATCAATGTATATAAGACAAAGAACACAGACATGCTCTCTTTTCAGCCAGCGTCACCAACTGAACTAGTTTAATAAGATAGATCCAATTATACTGTAAGCATGAATAACCTTGAAACTAACAAAGGAGTGCTTTCACTCCCCTATTTCTCCCAGCATTTGTACAATACATCTGTTCATTAAAACATTCTTTCTGTGTGGACACTATTGATAAGAGTTTGTAGCTTCACATTTTGGCTTCATTATCTTTGGTTAACTCCTTCATGACTATACAACTTTGAATTATACTATAGGTCTGTGCAATTGCTACATAGACAGACAGATCATTTTGTATCTACATCTACATTTTGATTAGTTATATACACAGATATTCTTATTACGTTTAAACAAACATACTACAGCTCAGGTGACCTCCACAATTTCAACAAATTAAGGGAAGAGCTTAAATGTGTAGATTGGGACAAAGTCATGGTAACTGGGGATACTGAACATAAATGGGGAAATTTAAGGATATACTGCTAGAGTCCTGTAAAAAACTTATACCCTCTGGTAATAAAATGTCCCGGAATAAAAAGAAACCACTATGGATAAATAAGACTGTACAAAGTATAATAAAACAAAAACAAAGGGCGTTTAAAATCTTGAAGGCTGAGAATACAGAAATAGCATTTCAGGAGTATAAAGATATCAATAGGCAATGCAAAAAAGAAATCAAACAAGCAAAACTAGCTACTGAAAAAAAAATCGCCAATGACATTAAAATAAATCCCAAAATCTTTTATAAATACATTAATGCCAAAAGGAAAACAAAGGATAGTATTGGCCCCTTAAAATATAATAACAAGTTAGTTATAGAGGACAAACAAAAGACTGAGATATTAAATAGGCATTTCTCATCTGTGTTCACCAAGGAACTGACTGTACCAGGCATCATTCAACAAGTGAAAAATCAAAGTTCACCACCCGATATAATTAATTTAACACAAGAAGAAGTATGCCTACGTCTGAGTAAATTAAACATTGACAAATCCCCAGGGCCAGATGGCATTCATCCACGAATATTGAGGGAATTGAGCTCCGTAATTGACAGACCACTGTATCTCATCTTTTTAGACTCGCTTGTAACAGGGTTGGTGCCTCAGGATTGCAGGATTGCTGATGTGGTACCGATATTTCAGAAAGGTAAGAGGGTACATCCAGGCAACTACCGTCCAGTAAGCCTGACATCAGTAGTATGCAAAGTTTTTGAGGGCATTTTAAGGGATGACATGCAAAAATATGTTGCAGAAAATAATATAATAACTGACAGACAGCATGGATTCATGAAAGATAAATCGTGTCTAACCAACCTGTTGGGGTTCTATGAGGGGGTAAGTGCAAACCTGGATATTGGTAATGCAGCTGATGGGATTTATTTGGACTTTGCAAAGGCATTTGATACTGTACCACATAATAGCCTTATACTAAAGCTCCAGAAACAAGGACTAGGGGAAACTATATGCAACTGGGTAAGGAATTGGCTAAAAGATAGGAAACAAAGAGTAGTCATAAATGGAACATTCTCTAAATGGGCCATAGTCAGCAGTGGGGTACCGCAGGGATCTGTGCTAGGACCAATTCTTTTTAATCTCTTTATTAATGACCTTGTGGATGGGATTGATAGTAAAGTGTCAGTCTTTGCTGATGACACCAAACTATGTAGGATATTAAAAACTGACCTTGATAGTACAATATTACAAAAAGATCTGGATTAGATGTCAGAATGGGCAGATACTTGGCAAATGAGATTTAATGTTGATAAATGTAAAGTAATGCACCTAGGATGGAGTAATCCTATTACTGCGTATACATTAAATGGAAGAAAACTCGGGACTACAGAACAGGAGAAGGACTTGGGTATTCTCATTACAAATAAGCTGAGCAGCAGCACTCAATGTCAAGCAGCAGCTGCAAAAGCAAACAAGATTCTAGGGAGTATAAAAAGAGAGATTAGATCCCGTGATCCTAACGTATTGTTACCCCACTATAAATCACTTGTAAGGCCACATCAGGAATATGGGATTCAGTTTTGGGCTCCACATTTTAAAAAGGACATTCAGAAGTTAGAGTCAGTTCAAAGGCAGGCAACTAGACTACTACAAGGAATGGAAGGCCTCCGATATGATGAAAGGTTGAAAAAGTTATATATGTTTAGCTTAGAAAAAAGACGTCTCAGAGGAGATCTCATTTATATGTATAAATACATGTGTGGTCAATATAAAGGACTGGCACATGACTTATTTCTTCCGAAGACAATACTAAGGACCAGGGGGCATTCACTGCGAGTGGAAGAAAAGCGATTCCGACAGCTAAATAGGAAAGGGTTCTTTACAGTTAGAGCAGTCAGACTGTGGAATGCCCTACCACAAGAGGTAGTAATGGCAGATACTATAACAGCTTTCAAAAAAGGGCTGGATGATTTCCTCAGTACACACAACATTGTTGGTTATAAATGACTTTGTGACCAAATGTAGAACTGGTGGAGGAAGGTTGAACTAGATGGACCTAGGTCTTTTTTCAACCTTAGTAACTATGTAACTATGTAACTATGCAACTAGAACTATAGTTCTTTCAAGCTGGAGTTCCTGGCACTTGTATGGGCTGTGACGGAAAGGTTTAAGCACTACCTTGCTGCTGCGAAGTTTACCGTGTACACGGACAATAACCCGTTGGCTCACCTGGACATGGCGAAGCTGGGAGCCTTGGAACAGCGATGGGTTGCAAGGTTAGCAAGTTATGATTTTATAATAAAATACCGGGCTGGCCGTAGGAACACTAACGCTTATGCGCTGTCCAGGATGCCCCATCTGTTTGATGACGGGAGAGATGAAAATGACCTGTAAGAGATTGAATTGCCTGCATTCCATCAGCCCACTCCCGGGGAGCAGCCTCAGCCATATGCCCATCAACAAGAAATGACCTGTGATCCATTGCCCCATCACGGTTGGCAGTAGACTTCCAGTAGACTTAGAGATGGAGGTTGAGTTGCATGAAACCTACTTGCCTGGAGCGGATTGGGACTCACGTCGCCAGATCCAGTACAGACAGATTCAGAAGTGCGTTGAAGACAGTCTGAATCAAACTAGACCAGGGAAGGACCACAGCTACTGTCTCCCGAGACCATCTAAAAAGATGTCCAGAGCCCTTACGAGTAGCAGATGAGCCTCAGCCCCAACCTCAAGTGGTGGAAGGAAGGAAGAGAATGATCCGTACTATTCTAGGGGATTTTCCGGAAGATTGGCCTATGCAGAATGGAGCAGTAATAGTCCCTGTGTTAACATTCCCACAACCCGTGGAAGAACCAGAACAAGAAAGGCTTACTGACACTGCACCCACTTCAACATCTAGAATAGCACCTTTACCCTTGCCACGCACACGTAGAGTCCTATCAGCTACACCTAACATTGAGGGCAAGGAACCTGTAGGCGATCTGGCCATGTCACAAGAGGGGGATGAGGGTCTAGAACTGAGAAGGTCGACCTGGGCTAACTTCAGTCAGCCCCCACGAAGGTACAGGGAAGAATGCTAATGGTACCAGTAATATGCGAATGTTATTGCAGCGTGTTAGGTATCTGTGTTTCCTTTTTATTATTTTCTACAGTTTGTTGTTTTTCATATAGAGAAAATGTTAGAAGATAAGTGTTTAATCAACAAGGTTTAAATGAAAAGAGAAAAGCGATCTGATTAACGAGAAGATTTTTATAGTGTGTACCCCGGTGCATGGACTTCGGTTTATTTATGCACTAATATTTTGTAGTAGTAAACATGGACCATGGTCATAGGACTGGTTGTGACCAACACAGACTTGTGTTCTTGTAAATAGTTGTACCTCCTGTGCCCACCAGAGTCGTCTTTTACAACACCCGGGACCTTAACCTGGTCACAGACCCTCAATAGGTATGCAGAGGGTCAGGTTGTTTGGGTGGCGGGTTAACGGGATCCAGGACTGGACTGTCGCAGTAAGAGGCTGCAACGGAGCAGGTTGAGCCCCCGCTACTAGCCAAACCGGTAGCGTTCCACTGTTGAGATAACAAACTCTAAAGTTCAGTAACGTTCATGTACCCAGCTTCCCTAATGTGGGACGTATCTTGTAAATAAAAATGTTCCTTTTTCCATTTTTGCAGTTCTGAAAAAAAAAAATAAAACCTCTGATGTCCTGTAGCTCTAGGACGAGCTACGTTTAACCAAGGGGGAATGTGATGCCCCTGGACTATCAGGTCCTCACACGGTATTGTACAATCTGCTCACCCATGCGATATCCACATCCTTCTTGGTTATGGGTCCCCAACTACATGGTGTTGCCTACATCAGCTAATTAAAATCCTAGGTACACTCTGCACCACACCCACCAGACACACCAGTGGACGGCCTGAGTGGAATAGCGTCGCCCACTTGGGGGGTTGGTTAAGGGGAGGTCAGGAGTGTCAGGAGTAGTGGAGTAGTAGGAGAGTGAAGTGTTGAAAGTGAAGGAGAGAGGAGGTCAGGAGCCGGGCTCCTTGGAACATCTAGGTAGCAGACGGTGGTCTGGGCCTAGAAGGAGCTGGACCCCTAGTTGCAGGGGATCATGGCAAGGGGCACGGTACTGTCGAGGAGGACAGCCGGCGGCCTTGCACCATCACCGGGCTTGAGACCTGGGCACGACGGGGTACGTGGACCCTAGATCAGGGAGTAGCTTCAGGCAACCTGACAATTTACTCGATGAGAACAGAGCCTTCAAGATCCACTTTCCACCCACTCCAAAATCAGGGTACTAGCGCAATGAGGGGGATAGGACTTTCCATAAAAACGGTCCAGGAAATTCCAAGCGTGAACCCTGAGAGCAAGCTCCCACAGTAAGCCATACTGGGGAGCGGGACCCGACTAGTTCCATACTACCGGGACCAACAGAGAAGTGAACTTAGTGCCAGGAGGAAGGTCACGGATCACCAGGCAGCACCATTGGGGACGGAACCCGAATTAGCTATTACTAAAATATTATACAGGATAAATCATGCAATGTACAGCGGGTGAAATAAGTATTGAACGCTTCCGCTTCACTAATTTCCTAAGCAAATATATTTCTACCGGTGTTATTGACATGAATTTCTCACCAGGCGTCGGTAACAAGCCATCCAATTCAAATAAGAGAAAAAGGGAAATGTGCACAAATAGCACCAACAACCCAGTATAATAGAGAAAAATAAGGCCTGTATGTTAAAAAAAAAATGCAGAACACTATTTAGAAAATTACAAACCATGTGCAAATAGGTAAATTTATATAAAAGCAATCACATAACTCTTATGACATAAATAAGGCATTAAAAATAATAAAAGCAATGCTTCCTAGCAACCAAAGAAGAATGATAAGGCTAGAAGCAAATGTATAGCAATATGGCAATATATAGCCACAAGAATATCAATGCACTAAAGATATAAGATAAGTGTTTAATCAACAAGGTTTAAATGAAAAGAGAAAAGCTATCTGATTAACGAGAAGATTTTTATAGTGTGTACCCCGGTGCATGGACTTAGTTTTATTAATGCACTAATATTTTGTAGTAGTAAACATGGACCATGGTCATAGGACTGGTTGTGACCAACACAGACTTGTGTTCTTGTAAATAGTTGTACCTCCTGTGCCCACCAGAGTCGTCTTTTACAACACCTGGGACCTTACACTGTGCAGAATTATTAGGCAAATGAGTATTTTGATCACATGATACTTTTTATACATGTTGTCCTACTCCAAGCTGTATATGCTTGAGAGTCAACTACCAATTAAGTAAATCAGGTGATGTGCATCTCTGTAATAAGGAGGGGTGTGGTGTAATGACATTGTGGCGCCCCTTACCTGGTTAGGCACCACAGAATACTGCACCCATGCTGGGATAGTGCTTCCAGGTAATTCCAAAAGGCCAGAATGAGGTGTGTACATACAGATACATAGCAACCAGGTCTCCAACACCTTTAGAGGGGACCCTTGGGTAGCCTCTGAAGAGGTTAGCTTTCAATTCTCAGCAAGGGGTGTAGTGGAGGGGCTGGAAGCTAGGTTACAGAGGCTGTCAAGAAGGAGGAGGAGCAAGCCAGTCTGAGAGCAGTGTACAGAAGTTGCTGAAGGAAGCAGACGTGTGGACATTGTAGTCAGACCCTGCACTTGTGGTAGCTGCTAGCGGGGGAGTACAGTGACCGGAAAGTCAGTTTGAAAGACACCTGAGAAAGAGGCAGTCGAGTACGGGGACTGCTGGTGATTAAGCACGCACAGGGAACAGGTTCCTAGAGTGGACATCCATCTACTGATCTGCTAAACCTGCCGGTGAGGGGACTAGATTTTCCTCACCAAAAATGCAGAGTTCGAGCCTCAGCAGCAACTTGGGGACCCATAAGGAGATAGGGCCAGAAGCAATATCACCTGGTCCACGCTGCCGGCAAACGGGCCAGAAAGGGGAGGAAAGGCAGAAGCGACTTCCCTGGATAAATCCCACGATACTGCATGTCAGGGGTTTTCCGAAACAAAAGAAGTGCTAGGAAGGCGAGTTAACGGCTACCCTCAGTTTGGCCTGAAGGAGTTCCTGGTTCCACCTGGTTTAATCACAGCATCGCCCGGGTACCTCACAAACCAACTAAAAGTGAGTAAACAAGTTGAAAGACATCTGGACTGCGACTGAGTTATTCTGTGACCTTTTGTTCCAGACACCAGAGCCCCTGGGGCAAGCCTCACTCACGGGAGGCCATACCACCAGACTGCAGACACCATCAGCCCCAGACGCTCATTAAACCTGCAGTGGCGGTCACCCATAACCCTGACCGCAAACCGTGAGTGGCGTCACGACTCCCATGTAAATAAATCTGGCATACCTGTTGCCAGCGGTAATCAAGTGGAGCCCCTGTGGCATCCCAGAAGGTGGAGTGACGTCCCCGAGGCGACCGCTACAGGTGGGCGACACATTTCTGGCGTCACAAACAGGATAAGGACTAGGCCTGTTTAGATAGGTGGCCGTGCACCTTGGAGGTCCGATCAGAAAATTTAGACCACCGCCATTTTGTTGATGTTAAAAGCGTGCGAAGTTGGAAGCTGCAGCCCCGCGCAAAAGAGAAGGGAACTGCTCACAAAGAGGTGTGGCTGCCACAGAATCCCCGGGGAGCGCTCTGACACAGTGACGGAGGGAAGATGGATGCCGAGGGTGATAATGCCCCCAGCCAGGGTGACGCAGCCCAAGCGATGCCAGGCCCCGGCGCGGTGAACGCAGCAGCGCCTAGCTCAAGTGCGTCGGTCGCAGCTGGGCCGGCTGAAGTCTCCCCGATAATGCCGATCTCCTTACCGTACATCCCAGGGGCGACCTGGCTGCCCCAATATGCTGGCAAAGCAGACACCCTGACCGGGTTCAAGAAGAAGATCAGCACCCTGCTGGACATGTACGCAATGACTGGTAAGCAGAGGGCCGCCGTGGTGCTGGGACAACTGACTGGAGCAGCAGAATTAGAGGCTGAGGCCTGGACCAGTGATGACCGGGGCTCTGTAGAAACCATTTTTGCCAAATTGAAAGCTGCCTTTGAAAACCGCACCGAGGCAGAGCTGAGAATGGGTTTCTATAACTGCCGCCAGAAGCCCCAAGACAGCATAAGAGACTATGCCCTCAGGCTGCAAGCCGCCCTGCGGGCTCTCAAGCTCGTAGACCCTGTCGGTGATCAGGAAGGAAACCGTATGATGACAGAACAGTTCTTGCAGGGCCTGCACTCCCCTGAGGAGAGGAAACAGATGAGGCTGTGGTACCTGGAACATAGTGATGTGGACTTTGCCATTCTGAGAGGCACGGCCGTGAAAGCACTGCTCCTAGCCCCACATTGCTGGCATCGGTGTACAACACAAAGGGTAGACTGTAATCAGGGTATGCTAGAATCTCTTCACCCGTCAAGGCCCCTTTCATTTGTCTGAAGGAGTGTTCTTCTGCTTCTCCCCAGGTGAACGGTGGGCCGGAGGTCTTTCCCTTCTTTGCTTGGCCTACCAGGAGCTGAGACTGAGACTGGGAGAGAAATAGTTACTATCTAGGGCAACACCAGATAGTACAGCTATCACGGCAATCAGCATATTTTTTAACCTGTAGATACAATCTAACAGTCTTATCTATATACCCTAGCAACTAACATATACAGTTATTTAATATTTAAAGGAGCAAGCAGATCAGCAGAGATTAACTCTTGCTAGCCTGCCTATGAATCAGTACACAGCAGATCGATGCCCAAGTCTGCATGTGTTGATCCCAGACACCAGAGAAACCATTGGGCGGAGCATCAGAATCTGCAATGTGAACAGAGCCGTACTCCGCCATGACATTCGGAGAAGTTTATTTTTTCCATTTCTAATCATAAAATATATTTTATTCATTACACTGGATTAGTGAGTTGGCTTCTTATCCTTTTTTGTTTATATACATTAGATACTGCGTATTTCTAATCCCATCCTGTGTGATACACTCCATTGAGCCTTGTGTGTAATCCCAGAGTGTGTTATCCTCTGCTTATCTAATCACAGCAAGTCATACAGTCTGCGTATGATACAGCGAATATCGCAAATTAGTCCAAAAAAACAGCTAAAGGCATGACACCCAAATACAATATCAGACAACAAATCCATTACACCAGTAAGACAATGAATACGGGAGATTCATGCAAAATTGAATATTTTATTGTGATTAATCAAAATAGAAAAATGTTATTAAAACAGAGAATTCCATTGAGAGACAAATTAGATGCTGCTGGGGAAAGCTGACATTTTTACAATTTACTTAAAAAAAGACACCAGGTAATATATAAATTCAATTAGAAAATTTTTATTTTTGTAACAATTCCTTACTACAGAAATTAATTTCCGCGGAAAAATATATATATGTAAACATATAGAGATATAATCCGCCATGCAAATAAAACTATATTAATATGTCACAAATTTACTGTATGTTTAGAAAAATATCATAAATAGAGCAATATAAACTATCACTATATTTAGTACAGTCGTTACATGTAGGTAGAATCAATAAGCAAAATTGTGCCTGCAAGAAGCAAATTTAAACCTCAGGTGCCGCACAAAAGTTACACCTCACAAGATCGGTCCAAAAAAATCAAAAACATTAAAGATGGAACCTCAGCAAAAGGCATCACTCCATAATGATAATTGTCACGTAGCTAGGCAAAACCGGCATGGCTCTCAGCTATAATAAATTGCCGGATTTCAATGCTCATGTGAAACAACAGTAATGACAGAATGCTACATCACAGTATATTACTATTCTTAACCAGCCAATGACAATCCATATTATTATGTATGATATACGCAGCGGCAGATTTTATTATTTAACTAATGAGTATAGCTCATAGAAACTGCTGTATTAATTAATATTCATAAAGTGCACCGGCATTCAATCCACATCCACATATTTTTACATATATAATTTTTTTTCCGCGGAAATTAATTTCTGTAGCAAGGAATTGTTACAAAAACAAAAATTTTCTAATTGAATTTATATCTTACCTGGTGTCTTTTTTGAAGTAAATTGTAAAAATGTCAGCTTTCCCCAGCAGCATCTAATTTGTCTCTCAATGGATATCTCCGTTTTAATCACATTTTTCTATTTTGATTAATCACAATAAAATATTCAATTTTGCATGAATCTCCTGTATCCATTGTCTTACTGGTGTAATGGATTTGTTGTTTGGTATGATACAGCGAGCAGTACCAACTTAGTGCCTGTCCGCATGCTGCAGTTTTGTCATAGCCACAAAAATGCCCCCTGTGGCAAAAACAATGCATCTTGTGGCCAAAAAATGCAGAAAAAAAATCTGTTTTTGACCATGCATTTTTCTATGTGTTTTGTTAACACCAATGGGTGAAAAACGCAGGGAAAATGCAAAAAGCATTGACATGCTCCACATTTGTTGTCACCACAAAACTGCAGACAAAAAAAAGCAACATGCACACAGCAAATCTGAAATTTGGAAAAGCGTGCAGTTTGTGGTGACTAAGGTTTCTCCACAAACTGCACCAAAAACGCAGTAAAAATTGCATTGTGCCCATGGGGCCTAACATTATTTGTGCTGTCAGCCATACTTAATGTCACTATCTATAGGTCAATATCACTTTACAGTCACCAACAAAATGGCTTACATTATGATACTAAACGCCACCCTCCCTTAAGGGCTCGTGCGCACATTGCGTAATATCATGCATTTACGCTGCATTTAGCACTGTACCGTAAATGCATGCGTCCTGCTTCCCCTGCACAATCTATGAAAATTGTGCATAATCCGTGCGCTCGATGCTTTTTTGAACGCAGCGATTTGGATGCTAAAATTTTGACCCAAATCAATGCGTTCAAAAATGCGGTATGTCAATTAACTCGTGCGTTTTGGATGCAGCTCCCACTCTGTTTATGGTGGGGGCAGCATCCATAGCGCATGAAATCGGCATGTTGTTACGTCCGGGTGGTGGAAACACTGGACCGTACACCGGATTCCCCTGGTGAGGCAGCCAGGCCGGTCACCCCGCCAGAGGGCCTTGATGCACGGCAGCCGAAGCACTACTGGTAGCAAGACAGTCCGTATGAGAGCTGGAAAGTAGATGTCCCTGGGAACACAGAGTTCTAGACGGTAGTCCGGGTGACGAGGCTCAGGGTCCGAGGCCGGGTTGTAGGGTCAGGCGGAATCCGGAACCAGCTGAGCGAGAGGACAGGTCATCAAACGGAGCCAGGGACCGGAGACTGGCGGAGCTGAAGAGGTGGTGGAACATCAGCCGAAGTCACCGTCAGGAGTACTGGAACGGACGTGGTCAGGACCGGCTGGCGTGGCAGGACAGGCTCTGCGAGACAGACAGGGGTTAATACTGGGCAAAGCAATACGGGGACCGGAACTCCTAGCTTACTAAACACGTAGAACAGGCCCCGCCCACCAGGAAAGAGAAGCCTAATATACCCTGTACCTGTCTATGTAATATCCTGTTTCTAGGTGCTGGCCCTTTAAGAGAGGGTCAATGACCGCACGCGCGCCCTAATGCGCATGCGCGAGGCCCGTGTGCCAGAAGCCAGTACAGGAAGCGGTGCAGAAGAAGCAGGAGTGCCCGGTAGTGTGTCCTGCGTCGCAGAGGAGTGCCGGGAGCGGGGAGCAGAACACATGGGGGGCGCAGGCGAGGGAGAGGAAGCCGGGACCGGAGTGGTGAGCAGGGGACGCCATCGGGAACCGGAGAGCGGGGCACGAGAAACGGGGAGCGGGCCACGGGGACCGGAGAGCGGGGCACGGGAACCGGGAAGCGTGACAGTACCCCCTCCCCCACGCCCCCCTCCTCGCAACCGGGACAGGAAGGCACGTATCAGAGGAGTGCCAACATTCTCCCGGGGCTCCCAGGACCTATCCTCAGGGCCATAACCCGCCCAGTCCACCAGGAAGTATCGCCGACCTCGCACGGTCTTCATGGCCACGATATCCCTTACCGCATAGATGTCATCATCAGCGATAGGAGGAGGAGCAGTACTGGCACCAGCGGAGAAGGGACCAAGGACAACAGGCTTGAGCAAGGAGACATGGAAGGAGTTGGGTATCCGCATCGTGGCCGGGAGCTGCAGCTTGTAGGAGACTGCATTGATCTTGCTGATGACTTTAAACGGCCCGATGTAACGAGGACCCAACTTGTACGATGGTAGCTTCAATCGGACATATTTGGAGGCAAGCCAGACCAGATCACCTGGAGAGAAACACGGGGGATCCAGGCGCCTCTTGTTCGCATGTCTCTTCATCTGCAAGGAAGCACGCTCTAGGGAAGTCTTAATGCCGCGCCAATAGATCACTTCAGATGATGTTCAGACCAGTGTTACTTTATTGTTTTCCAGGTCAACGCGTTTCTGGGGCATCTGCCCCCTTCATCAGGACCACCAAAGAAACAGATAACATCCAATCAATGTTTCTTTGGTGGTCCTGATGAAGGGGGCAGATGCCCCAGAAACGCGTTGACCTGGAAAACAATAAAGTAACACTGGTCTGAACATCATCTGAAGTGATCTATTGGCGCGGCATTAAAACACCACTCTCTTGTGCTCTCTGTTATCTACCGTTTTGGTGGCTGCAGCCTTGGATTGTGTGATACATGCGATTACAGTAGTTGTGGCTTCTCACAACTACATCTGGTGAGTAGTTTCACTCCCCCACCCCCACCCCTCACATATTGGGGTAAGACCCTACGCGCTTGTTTTTCCACAGCTTTTTCTCCGTGTTGCTAGGGAAGTCTTGACAGAGTTCCATATAGCTGAGAAGTCCCGGACTAGAGCATCTGCAGCAGGGATATCTGAAGCCGAGGATACTGGTAACGGGACGGAAGGCTGAAGTCCGTAAACGACCTGGAAGGGAGAGCTGGAGGTGGACTCGCTGATGTGCTGGTTATGGGAGAATTCAGCCCAAGGAAGGAGCGTGGACCAATCGTCGTGATGGATGTTGACGTAGTGGCGCAGGAAGGAGGTCAGGATCTGATTGACTCGTTCCACTTGGCCATTCGACTGAGGGTGGTAGGCCGAAGAAAAGTCCAGGGATACTCCCACATGTTTGCAGAGGGCCCTCCAGAAGCGCGAGGTAAACTGAGTTCCTCTGTCAGACAAAATGTGTGCAGGAAAGCCATGCAATCGGAATATGTGTTGTATGAAGGAGTCAGCGAGCTCCTGGGCAGAGGGCAGCCCGCCCATGGGAACGAAGTGAGCCATCTTTGAGAAACGGTCCACCACAACCCATATGACCATGTGTCCGGAGGACAAGGGTAAGTCCGTAATAAAGTCCATTGCAATGTGTTGCCACGGAACGGAGGGAATGGGCAGAGGCAGAAGACGACCATATGGCAGGTGCTTGGGCGTCTTGTTCCGGGCACAGGATGGGCAGGCTGAGACGAAGGTTGCGACGTCTTTACGGAGGGAGGGCCACCAATAGTGACGGACAATCATACTCCAAGTCTTCTTCTGACCAGCATGGCCGGAGATTTTTGAGGCATGACCCCAGTGTAGGACTCTTTGTTTGTCAGTATCTGAGACATAGGTCTTCCCAGGGGGTATCTGAGCCAGAGTGACAGGGGCCACCGGAATAACTTTACTGGGCTGATGATGGGCTGGAACGTCTCCTCCTCCTGCTCCACGGGCACGAAGGACCTAGACAAGGCGTCTGCCCGCACGTTCTTATCCGCGGGCCGAAAATGGAGTTGGAAATCAAACCGAGCAAAAAACAAGGACCAGCGGGCTTGTCGCGGGTTCAGTCTTTGGGCTGACCGTAGGTACTCCAGGTTCTTGTGGTCCGTGTAGATGATCACAGGGTATACTGCTCCCTCCAGGAGGTAGAGCCATTCCTCCAAGGCCAGCTTGATGGCCAGTAGCTCTCGATCACCGATGGTGTAGTTGTGTTCGGGTGCCGAGAAGCTCTTGGAGAAGAATCCGCAAGTGACCATCTTCCCGGTGGAGGATTTCTTCATTAGCACTGCCCCGGCCCCTGAGGAGGAGGCATCCACCTCCAAGGTGAACTGTCGCTTCAATTCAGGGCGATGGAGAACCGGGGAAGAGGCAAACGCCTGTTTCAAAGAGCAGAATCAGGTGGCCAGTCCTTAGGATTAGCTCCCTTCTTGGTCAAGGCAGAGAGGGGCGCAGTCAGGGCGAGAAGTGCGGGATGAATTGACGATAATAGTTAGCAAAGCCGAAGAAGCGTTGGATGGCCTTCAGTCCGGAAGGAGGAGGCCAGTTGAGGAAGGAAGACACTTTCTCTGGGTCCATCTGCAGGCCAGTGTCAGAGATTACATAACCCAGGAAGGGAAGAGACGACTTTTCAAAGACGCACTTCTCGTACTTGGCGTACAGACGGTTTTCTCTAAGCCTCTGGAGTACTAGCTGCATGTTCTCTCTGTGGGTCTGTAGGTCCGGAGAGAAGACCAGGATGTCGTCCAGATACACCACGACACAGACATAGAGGAGGTCTCTGAACACGTCGTTCACCAGTTCTTGGAAGACTGCCGGAGCATTACACAGACCAAAGGGCATTACACAATACTCGTAGTGCCCATCCCGAGTGTTGAATGCGGTCTTCCATTCGTCTCCAGAGCGAATGCGAACCAGGTTATAGGCACCACGGAGATCCAACTTGGTGAATACACGAGCTCCTCGGAGCCGATCGAATAGTTTGGAGATGAGCGGCAGAGGGTATTTATTCTTCACGGTGATCTGGTTTAATCCCCGGTAGTCAATGCAGGGGCGCAGATCACCTTCCTTCTTCTTCACGTAGAAAAAACCTGCTCCGGCAGGGGACGAAGATTTCCGAATGAACCCCTTTGCCAGGCTCTCAGTGATATAGGCAGACATGGCCCGTGTTTCAGCAGGGGACAAGGGGTATATCCTTCCTCTAGGAGGTGTAGTTCCCGGCAGTAAGTCGATGGCACAGTCGTAGGGACGATGAGGTGGTAGTACCTCTGACTTCTTTTTATCAAAAACGTCCGTGAAGGACCAGTAGGCAGAAGGCAGTCCTGGTAGAGACTCTGGAACCGGAGGTCGTTGGATGGGCTGTATGGATTTCAGGCATCTCTCGTGACACGAGGAACCCCATCGGGTAATTTCACCTGAACTCCAGCTGACCGACGGTTCGTGTGCCCGTAACCATGGGAGTCCCAGCAGGATCTGATGTGACATGCGTGGGAGGACGTAGAAGGTGATTTTCTCGGTGTGCAGGGCACCGATCCATAATTCCACAGGCTTGGTGATCAACGAGATGGTGTCAGAGAGGGGTCTCCCATCTACAGAGGCGATCACCAGCGGTTTTTCTAGTGGGAGAACAAGCACCTGGTACTTATCCACCGTAGCCTGCTGGATGAAGTTGCCTGCTGCTCCGGAATCGAGATACGCCTCTGCCGTGAACCGGGTCTCTTCTGTAGTCACTTGAACAGTCCATGTAACGGAGTCTGAGAGAGTCCCAGCACCTAGGGTGGCCTCTCCTACCAAGCCTAGGCTTTGGAGTTTCCCGGCTTCTCGGGACAGGAGCGTAGCAGGTGTGTGCCATCTCCGCAGTAGAAGCAGGGAGCCTTTGCTAGTCCTTCTGCTCGGCGTTGCTCAGACTGCCTCAAGCGGTCGATCTGCATGGGCTCGTGGGCAGAAGCGCCAGATGACGCCGACTGGGGAGTGGTGGACTTCAGTGGTGGGGAGGAGTGCCGTATCGGACGCCTCTCGCGGGACACCTCTTTGGATCGTTCCTGAAAGGGAAGATCCACTCGGGTCACTAGAGCGATCAGGGCATCCAGGGTGAAAGGCACGTCACGACCAGCCAGCTCATCCTTAATACGGCCCGAGAGTCCCTCCCAGAAGGCGGCGGTTAGGGCCTCATTGTCCCACCCTAATTCTGAGCTCAAGGTGCGGAAGCGAATGGCATACTGGCCGACCGTCAAAGTCCCCTGACGTAGCCTGAGGAGCGATGAGGCGGACACGGAGGCGCGTCCGGGTTCGTCAAAGGTAATACGAAAAGCCTGCAGGAATTCCTGGATGTTGGTGGTTACCGGATCCTTCTTCTCCCACAAGGGGCTCATCCAGGCCAGTGCCTCTCCCTCTAGATGGGACATCACAAACGCGACCTTGGCTTGGTCAGAGGCAAAAAGGTGCGGCAGCAGCTTGAAATGGAGGGAGCACTGATTTATGAATCCCCTGCAGGTCTTGGGATCTCCGGCGTACCGGGGTAGTGAGGCCAAACGGAGTTTGGAAGTATCCGAGGAGGCTGCCACGGGAGCTGCGGACGTGGATTGAGTCGCCAGAGACGTGGTAGTCGCTTGCAGCGTATTCAGGCGGGTGTCCACGGATGTCATGAAGGCAAACATATCGGATTGGGTCTCACGTTGTCTTCCGAGTTCCTGCTGCAATCCAGCCAGCTGGGATGCTAGTGCTTCAGCGGGATCCATGGCCTGTTCTAGCTGTTACGTCCGGGTGGTGGAAACACTGGACCGTACACCGGATTCCCCTGGTGAGGCAGCCAGGCCGGTCACCCCGCCAGAGGGCCTTGATGCACGGCAGCCGAAGCACTACTGGTAGCAAGACAGTCCGTATGAGAGCTGGAAAGTAGATGTCCCTGGGAACACAGAGTTCTAGACGGTAGTCCGGGTGACGAGGCTCAGGGTCCGAGGCCGGGTTGTAGGGTCAGGCGGAATCCGGAACCAGCTGAGCGAGAGGACAGGTCATCAAACGGAGCCAGGGACCGGAGACTGGCGGAGCTGAAGAGGTGGTGGAACATCAGCCCAAGTCACCGTCAGGAGTACTGGAACGGACGTGGTCAGGACCGGCTGGCATGGCAGGACAGGCTCTGCGAGACAGACAGGGGTTAATACTGGGCAAAGCAATACGGGGACCTGAACTCCTAGCTTACTAAACACGTAGAACAGGCCCCGCCCACCAGGAAAGAGAAGCCTAATATACCCTGTACCTGTCTATGCAATATCCTGTGTCTAGGTGCTGGCCCTTTAAGAGAGGGTCAATGACCGCGCGCGCGCCCTAATGCGCATGCGCGAGGCCCGTGTGCCAAAAGCCAGTACAGGAAGCGGTGCAGAAGAAGCAGGAGTGCTCGGCAGTGTGACCTGCGTCGCAGAGGAGCGCCGGGAGCGGGGAGCAGGACACATGGGGGGTGCAGGCGAGGGAGAGGAAGCCGGGACCGGAGTGGTGAGCAGGGGACGCCGTCGGGAACCGGAGAGTGGGGCACGGGAACCGGGGAGCGGGCCACGGGGACCAGAGAGCGGGGCACGGGAACCGGGAAGCGTGACACATGTAATCTACAGACACACTGCATCCATTATGAGGTGTTTCTGAAGCGATTTGAAGCGCACATGCGCTGTCAAATCGCTGCAGAAATTTCGGCATGTACGTGCGCACGAGCCCTTATCCTTTTGCAGATGCCCAGATGGTTAGGAGAGTTATGATTTCAGACACATGTGAGCACATCCAGCCCACATTTACTACAGTTATAATACAAGATGGCAGTACAATAGGTTTTCATGGCAAATTTCTGTAGCTGCTCCCCGTAGTTTTCAAAAGTGGAAAATATAAAAAAAAATAATTAATATTTTACTCCATTAAATGACTAAAAAACACCAAAAACCTGAGCTGAAACAATGTTCAGTAAACATGCAACATTAAGCATGTGAATTGCAGCCTTAAGACTAGAAAAAAAACAGAGAAAAAATGTAGGAAAAATACCCTGACTATAAATAAATAAATTGCAAGTGCTTGATAACAGGGTACTTAGTGTATACATTTTTGTAAAAAGCTGTCTCACCTCGTCACGGTGTACCCATCTGAGACAGTCCCTAACCTACAGAAGTTAAAAACATTATCAATACCTGACTTGTGTCATGTCAAAACTCCAATATGAATGGTGGCAAGTGGTCAGCTGTGTCCCAGATTAAATACACAGCAAAGTGAGACGCAATTAGTTGTTCAGTCTCAGTATCAGGAGGGCTGCGCCCCCAACTTACAATAAAGCAAGATAACATACAAAAAACACCAAAAACCTGAGCTGAGACAATGTTCAGTAAACATGCAACATTAAGCATAACCTTGATAACAGGGTACTTTATTTATTTATAATCAGGGTATTTTTCCTACATTTTTTCTCTTTGTTTTTTTTCCATTAAATGAATGCTGATATTAAAAAAAAAAAAGTTAATAGTTTACATTTTTTTGAATTGTTGAAAACAGTTTTTTTGGGGGATGATTCCTTCCCTTAAAAGCCAAAATGTTTTGTACTCCAAAATGGTACCATGAAAGGCTTCCACCAAGTCCATAAAATCAAGCCCTCACTTAGGTCCATCATTTTGCAGCAGAAATAGTTTCCACATTGCAGACAGGAGAAAGGCGCTGTAAAAATGACGTTGCCTCTTCCAATTTAAAATCTGCGCGCTCCCAAATCCTAATGGCCCCATCCATTCTGAGCCACAATATGCTTAAACCTGCATTAATGTAGCAGGGAGAGCTCACTTATCAATTTACATGGTGTGTGCCACCAGAAGCTCAAGCTTGGCACAATGATTTGGGCACTGAAAAGGTATATTTGAAATTTTCATTGTAATATCAGCTGGGAGCTGGAAAACACTTGTGGATTAAAAACAGTTACAATGGTTATTCAGAGGGGTGTAATTTCCAAAATGGGGTTGCTTGTATAGGGCATGTCAGTGTATAACTGGATGAACCCTGACTGCTATGCCCGGGCAGTAAGGAGTTAAGGATCCTCTCATGTCCGATTTTACCTCCCCCTCCCTTCTGGGGTTGTTGGCTAATGGGAAGGTTCCCATAATCCCACTCTTTTCCCCTATAAATAGTCCCCTCTTCCTGTCTCTCCTCACCTTGTGAGATCCAGACGCTGCCGGTGAGAGATGGCTGACATGCTGGATCAGGCTGTCAGGGACAGAATCAGGAGGGAGGGGGACGTATGGCTTGCTGCTATTCTGGGTGAGCAGCTTTTCCCTCCTCCTGAGGCTCAGACGCAGACTCCGGGCGGCAGGCGGCTGCTTGTCTAATCCGCCCTCCGGAGCGTCTGAGTCCCTCGGGTAATGATTCTAGCGAGTGCGCCCCGCGCTGGAACGCCCACCCGCCCGACCCCACCATTACACGCGGCAGCCGCAAGCCTCACCTGTCCTACAGGCAAAGATGCACCACCTGCATTAGTAACGCAAATCCCTGCACACCAGGCATCACGCGTACCCCCATCCCTGCTACACCGGCCTACCCCTCCGGTTTTTATAACGGCCAATCCCACTGTCATGGGAGGCCGTAATAGCTGCAGCTCCTCCTCAGCAGGGGAGTCTGCTGTTAGTATGCAGCCCTCATGATCCACCACCTTCCCTCCTCTGTCACCACACTGCAGTACTTTAGAATTGTGCAGTGTGGGGGCTGCTGCCCCAGTCAATGCCATGCTATCCCCCAAATTGCTCCACAGACCACTGACCTGAGGGGGGGATGGCTTTGCCTCCTGCAGCAGCAGTGGTGATGGCTTTGCCCCCTGCAGTTCCTGCGGTGATGGCTTTGCCTCATGTGGTTCCTGCGGTGATGGCTTTGCCTCCTGCGGCTCCTGTGGTGATGGCATTGCCTCCGGCAGCACCTGCAATGATGGCTTCGCCTCCTGCAGCACCAGCAGTGATGGCTTTGCCCCCTGAGGTGCAGATCGTACCCCAGGTCCTCCATGTTTATGCAGCAGTGGGTGCTGGAAGCACGGCCCGCAGTAGGCGCCGCCACGGGCGTGGAAACCGCTCCGCTGCCTCCGCCTCCTCTTCATCACATTCTTGCAGCCCATATAGGCGCAGTCGTCCTAGTAGGGATCATGATCGTCGCTCTGCCTATTACGAGCATTGATCCAGGTCCTCTCGCAGAAGCCGTCGGTCCCGCTCATCTAGATGGCGTTCGCCATCAACCACGGCTGACTCATCTGACGAGTCTAGGATGTCCAGCAGGCACTCTCGTCGCAGGTCACGCCGTCAGAGAGATGCCGATCCCTATGTAGTCCAACAACATGCTGCCGAATCGGTGGCAGGTTCCACAGATACCTGTTAATCCCACGGATGCTCCAGTGGTCGGTGAGTACAATTATTCTGGGGCTTGAGGAGGTACCGATACTACAGCTATGTCATTAAAAACACTGTTATCTCATTTAAATACCACGGGTAATAAAATATTGCTTAATCCTTTATTACTGGGAAGTCAACCCGAGAAGAGATATGAGACCCTCCTAGGGCTGATATACATAAGGATACATTATTTTGTGGTATCTCCCCCTTGGGCTCTCACCTTGATCCAGAGACCGTTAATAAAATATGGGCTAATATGGGATTATATTGACATTTGGTCGCTTGTTTCTACGGATCATTTCATGGTCGACAAGGAACGACGTACTGCCGATCGGCCTTTTGACAAAAAAACCTAGGCTCGCCAAAACTATTAATAATTGGTTGCATTGCAAGCCTTTTTTGTTTTGGGATGTATCATGGGTCAGAAACACCTTGAACTTTGTTCCGAGCTTTTTATATACGTCGATTCCATATATAACGTGTACAAAGCGCACAGCAGGTCTGCGTGGTGGCGCTACGACGAAGATTTCAGGCGTCGATTGGCCCTACAACCCAAATTAGGGTGGGGGGGTCAAAGCTACGGATTCCTGGTTGCGTTTCATGATGACTCCTAAAGCCCCCTTTCATGCCGCGGCCCCTGGCAACTCTGCCGGTTCCGATTTCAGTGGCCGTGCGTAGACCCGGCACATGTTGGCTATTTAATGAAGGGCACTGCCGATTCTTTGGTCTCTGCAGATATAAGCATGAATGCTCTACTTGCGGAGGCCCCAATGCCGCAGCAAAATGCTCCTGCCCTTCCGCAAAATTGCCATCAAAGTCGTCAAATCCAACCGAAAATCGAGACCCCAGCGAGCGTACTCGCGATGGGGCCGTGGCTCGATCGGTACCCCAATAAGGAGGCGGCGGCGCAGCTGTGTTTCGGCTTCACTTTTGGATTCTTTATCCCTTTTAACCTTAACAGACAACCCCTTTTTGCCCGGAATCTGAAGTCTGCGACGGAACTTCATGATGTTTTGCTTGACAAGCTAAACAGTGAGTTAGAAAAGGGCAGGTTTAAAGTACCTTTTAATTCACTACCTTTTTTCAACCTACGTGTGTCTCCGCTCGGGGTCATACCAAAAAAAAGAACCTGGAAAATTCCGTTTAATTCACCACCTGTCTCACCCGAAAGGTTCTTCTGTCAATGATGGTATACTTGAGTCGGATGTGTCGGTTACATACGTATCTTTCAACAGAGCTGTTGCTTTAGTTAGGCAAGCCGGGGGTGCTGATGGCCAAGTCAGACATTGAGTCAGCTTTTCGCCTTCTTCCGGTCCACCTGGATTGCTACCATTTGTTGGGATGTTTTGTAGACGGTTTTTATTACTACGATACGTGCCTTCCTATGGGCTGCTTAATCTCATGTTCCTATTTTGAGCTTTTCAGTTCTTTCTTGGAATGGGTGGTAAAAGTTGAATCCCGGTCTCAAGCTGTCATTCATTATCTTGATGACTTCATGTTTGTTGGCTCCAAAGATTCCAACCATTGCCAATTTTTATTGGATAAGTTTTGCAGTTTGATGTGCAGATTTGGTGCTCCATTGTCAAAGGACAAAACAGTTGGTCATTCCCCAGTTCTTTCTTTTCTTGGTATAGAGATTGATTCCAACGCGATGGTTTTCCGTCTCCCAGATGACAAGGTGTTGAAGCTGCGCTCACTGATCATGGGGTTTTGTTCTGTCTGTAGCGTGACCCTCCATCAGATGCAATCTTTGCTGGGCCTTCTAGTATTCGCCTGTCGTATCATGCCAAAGGGACGAGTATTTTCCCGCAGATTATCCCTTGCTACAAAGGACGTTCGACTACAGCGGGCTATATACGCTATATACGCTGCGACATCGCTCAAGCGAACTCGTCGGGGTCACGGATGCCGTTGCGTGTGACACCTTTGACTGATTTTGCATTGTTGCAAAAACGTGCAAAATCATTCATCGGTGACATGGGGGTCCATTCTCAAATATCGTTGCTGCAGCAGTAAAGATGTTGTTCCTCGTTCCTGCGACAGCACCCATCGGTACGTGTGACGCTGCAGGAGCGAGGCTCCTCTCCTTACCTGCCACACGCCAGCAATGAGGAAGGAAGAAGGTGGGCGGGATGTTCGTCTCGCTCATCTCCGTCCCTCCGCTTCTATTGGATGGCGGTTCAGTGACGCAGCTGTGACGTCGCTGTGACGCTGAACGAACCGCCCCCTTAGAAAGGAGGCAGTTCGCCGGTCACAGCGACGTCGCAGGGCTGGTAAGTAGTGTGACGGGTGTGGGCGATGTTGTGCGCCACGGGCAGTGATTTGCCCATGTCGCACAACCGATTGGGGAGGGTACCCACGCTAGCGATATCGGTCACGATATCGCAGCGTGTAAAGCGGTCTTACCTCATCATCGTATCAGGATTACCTCCCGCCTAAGGGCTGATTTGTTTATTTGGAATGATTTCCTTTCCAGGTACAACGTTCAAACTTGTTTCCAGGATAACTTTGTCTCCAATAAAGAACTATCACTCTTTTCCGACGCATCTGGATTGTTGGGTTTTGGCGTTATTTTTGGTGATCAACGGTGCGCCGAGCATTGGCCTCAGTCCTGGCACGCCAATGGTTTAGTGTCCAATCTAACTCTCCTTGAGTTATTCCCAATTGTGACAGCTGTTTTGATTTGGGGCTCGTCCTTCAAAAATAAGCGGATCTTATTCTGGACAGACAACATGAATGTGGTGCATTCGATTAATCATCTGACTTCATCCTCTCTGCCAGTTATAAAATATCTTAGATTTCTAGTTTTGAAATGTTTGGAGCTCAACATTTGGTTCAGGGCTCGCCATGTTCCTGGCAGGTGTAACACTATCGCTGATTCTCTCTCCCATTTTCAATTTCAGAAATTCTGGCAGCTCTGTCCTCGCGCCAAAAGAGAGGGAATATCGTGCCCACACAGCATGTGGGATCTGTTGGAATGCAGCTGATGCCATTGGTGACATCTTCAGTGGCCCCGAGGACATAGCTCGTTTATGGTAAGGCATGGGCGGAATGGTTAGTTTTTGCAGCAAGTCACCCGGTGGCTACATCTGACTCTGCCAGATTGGATGTTACCTGCCAGTACCTGTTTCACCTGTATAATGAGGGGTTTTCCTGCGCGGTTGCTCGGAACCGGCTGTCTGGCCTTGCTTTCCATCTCAAACTACGAGGTTAGTTGGACATTACTAAGTTTTTTTTTATAGTCCAACTGGTCCCACTGGTGCCAAGCAAGGTCCACCACCTCTACATTCTACCCCCCCTGCCCATTTTTGCTATGCTATTTTTATAGCAAACAGTGCTGACACTTTGTGGCATACAAAAAGTGTCTGCTATAAAAACTTAGTGTCCCACTGGTGCCAAGCAAGGTCTACCACCTCTGCATTCTACCCCCCTGCCCATTTTTGCTACGCTCTTTATATAGCAAACAGTGTTGACAGTGTCTCCGCCTCACAGTGCATGCAGAAGCACTCACACCAGCCTGCTGCCATTGCTGAGCTAGCTTGGCACTGCTGGTAGTCCGATCCCGCAGCTGAAACAGTTTTAAGATACGGTCCTGGCGTTTGTTGGTCCTTCTTGGGCGCCCTGGAGCCTTTTTGGTAACAATGTAAGCTCTCTCCTTGAAGTTCTTGATGATGCGATAGATTGTTGACTGAGGTGCTATCTTTGTAGCTGCGATACTTTTCCCTGCTGGCCATTTTTGTGCAGAGCAATGATGGCTGCACCTGTTTCTTTAGAGATAACCATGGTTAACTGAAGAGAAACAATGATACCATGCACCAGCCTCCTTTTAAAATGTCCAGTGGTGTCATTCTTACTTAATCATGACTGATTGATCGCCAGCCCTGTCCTCATCAACACCCATACCTGTGTTAATGGAACAATCACTAAAACAATGTTAGCTGCCCCTTTTAAGGCAGGAATGCAATGATGTTGAAATGTGTTTTGAGGGTTAAAGTTCATTTTCTTAGCCAATATTGACTTTGCAAGTAATTGCTGTTAAGCTGATCACTCTTTATGACATTCTGGAGTATATGCAAATTGCCATTAGAAAAACGTAAGCAGTAGACTTTGTAAAAATTAATATTTGTAGCATTCTCAAAACTTATCCCCCCAAAAAATAAAAAATATTATTAATAATAATAATAATTAAAAAAAAACGATCCCACCCATATATAAACAATTCTATATCCCTCTCATTTCCAAAAAAAGTCTTCATCTTGAACCGTGTGGTACTATAAAGATGATAATCAAATAAATTGGTCCTAGATCACATGTAAAGAAGATCAATATACTAGAATAAAAGAGAATAAATAAAATTTAATAACAAATCATAGTTCACAATAAAAATAAGACAATTAAAAACACAGACGAACCCCTTCCCTCCTCACCCAATGATAAAATACCGACCAAACTAAATATAAATATAAAGAGTTATAGAAATGCGCCAACAAACCCCATTGTTTCATTGAGACCTTGGGGGCTGAGAGTATCTAATCTAAAAATCAATCTACTTTCGGTTCTTGCCAGAATTTTGCCCAGATCTCCTCCCCTAATGCCCAGGACCACTTGATCAATAGCCTTAACTCTGAAAAGGCTCGAATTGCTATTGTGGAATTTTTTAAAATGCCTGGCTAAGATTTTCAGCCTGGCCACTTCTGTATTTTTAGCTTTTTCTTTGTCTGTACAATGCACTCTAACTTTAAGTTCACGAGTGGTGAGCCGTTCATATAATATTTTTGCAGGGACACTCTCCCAGATAAATGACCCCTTTTGAAGACCAAGAAACATGTTTCCTGATACAAAACTTTTTAGATCCATCGAAGTTTGAAAATGTCTTTGATATGCTCTGTTGTTTTGGGGGATTACCTGATATATCTCCAAATTCTTGTTTATATAATATTTTCCTTACACTGTGTGACCAAAAAATGTTTTGCACTTTTTGTTATGTATGTTTTTTTTGTTTTTTTTGTGTTTTTTTTTCTTGGAGTATTCTGTTAGGCTGCTTTCACACATCAGTTTTTGGCCATCAGGCACAATCCAGCAAAAAAACTGATGCGACGGATCCGGCGAAAAAACTGATCAGTTGCATCAGTTTTTTCCATCAGTTCCTTCAGTTTTTTAACAGATCCGTTGTGATACTGAGCATGCTCAGTTCAAAAAACGGATCCGGCGGCCGTAATCCGGTTTTTGCCGTATTACGCCGGATCCGGTGTCCATAGGCTTCCATTATAAAACATGCTGTACGGCGCCGGATCCGGCGCGATACGGTTTTTCGCCGGAAACAAAAAACGTTCACCTCAACATTCCATCCGGCCGCCGGACAAGCAAATTTTGCCTGATCCGGCGAAAGCCGGATAGAACGCAAGACCATCCGGCGCAATCCGGTGCTAATAGAAGTCTACGGGGGAAAAAACACATCCGGCGTCAACAGACGCCGGCTGCGTTTTGTCATGTTTCTGCCGGATTGCGACTGATGGCCAAAAACTGATGTGTGAAAGCAGCCTAAGTGTCATCCTGGGTTGGCTATTATGTATGGTCCAATATACTATCGTTGACCATTGTTTTATCCCATTTTTTTATATCATTTACCACCCCAGGAGCTTTCAGTTATCTGGTTGTCCCTAGGGACCGTATTAGTCTTTTAATGTATTTTTATTAAAAGTTATATTTTAGTCATTTGCTTTTTTCCCAATAATCCTGTATGATTTATGTGACCTATACCTTGGTATTTGTGCTATTCTAACTAATTTAGTCTGAGAGATATGGCAGGCTTCCTCTCATGGGCTTCAATATGAAGCCAGTGGCTGACTGAGGTGAGAGATGTTTTATCTGAAAAAAAATTCTCCCAAAAGATATATACTTCATCCTATGGAGCAGCATTTAGAGAAGTAACACAGGTCTATAGAGATCAAATAGATTCATGGTGGGAGGTGCAGTCCCTAGAAAGCTATTTAAGGGCGGGCATTGTTCCACATGACTATACAGTACAGTGGTACCTCACTTAACGAGTAACCCACTGAACGAGTATTTCGCTGTACAAGAAATGCTTTCTGTAAATTTGTAACCCGCTTTATGAGAAATCTTTGCTGTACGAGCGAAATTCTCACCGCACACATTTCCGGTTTCGTCCATCCACCACACTCTGACCCACACTTGCAGTCCACATAAACACACACATGCATGCACAAACACACACAAACACACACAAGCACGCACAAACACACACAAACACACACACATGCACACACATACATACAGTATTATGCTCACCTTACCTTCCGTTCCACTGCCGGTCTCATGGTTCTTGTAGTTCCCGGGTACATCGCGACGTCCTCGCGGCGAACTACAAGACCCAGGAGGCCGGCGATGGAACAGAAGGTAAGGTGAGCATATAATATAACGTAATATGTTTACCTTCCGTTTCATCGCCGGCCTCCTGGGTGCTGTAGTGCGCCGCTGTGTTCCAGTCCACGCTGTGTATCGGCATCCATAGCGACGAGGGAGGAACTTCCTGTCACCGCTAATGAAAGGCAGAGCGCTGGCCAATCAGAGGCAAGCGGCTCTGCCTTTGACGTCAGCGCTCTGGCCAGGAAGTTCCTGCCTCGTCGTTATGGTAACGCGATACACAGCCCGGCCCCGTACCAGAGAACAGCAAGTCCCAGCAGACCGGCGATGGAACGGAAGGTAAGGTGAGCATATAATATGTGTGCGTGCATGTGTGTTTGTGTGACTTTGTGTGAGTTTGTGTGTGTTTGTGTGTGGTTGTGTATGTTTGTGCATGTGTGGAATGGCAGTGTAGGGGACCAGGATGGGACATTTTAGAAGTTGTGGAACGGATCGTCAGCATTGTAATGATTTCCTATGGGAAACCTTGCTCTGCTGAACGAGTACCTTGATGAACAAGCACAGTCCCAGAACGGATTGTTCTCGTTAAGCAAGGTACCACTGTACTTTGTTCCGAATAGCGAGTACAATGCAAGTCAATGGGAAATGCGAGAAATTTTCTGCTGGACCCAACAAAGAGGTCTGGGGGCCTGAGGAAAAGGCTGAAATGGATAGGAAAGTAATGAAACTGAATGGGGAGAGCCTGGAGAATGTGCCTGCATGCATTTCTGACTCACATGTGGTTTCTGGAATCCCCTGAAGTCACATGGAAGAAGTTCCATGTGGCTTCAGTCTATCAGTGCCCCTGCAGTGTATGTCGCACTGTCGTGGCCAGCCCTGCAGTGACTCACACAGCAGCGTGTAAGCAGCTGCGGGATGATGAGCTCATTACCAGCTGTGATGATCAGGGCCAGCCTTAGGCCCCCTTCACACGTCCGTGTCTCCGGTACATGCTAGGTCCGTGCCCGTATGTACCAGAGAGACGGGCACACGTATACCCATTAAAATCAATGGATATATGTGCACAAACGTGTTCTGCCAGTGGCCCGTGCCTCCGTGTGGAGCAGGCGTGTGCCGTCTGCTCCACACGGATGCATGTCTGTTTTTCTCCGGTAGCACGGGTGTCATGTGACCCGCACACGTACCACATGGAAGTAGTGTGGATGTGGGTGCACGTGACACGCGCCGGAGAAACACATGTGGCATTGTAATAAATAAAAAAAACACATACTCACCTTCACCGTCCCTGCAGTCTCTGCCGCGGTTGTCTCCTGCATCCGTCCCCCAGTGAATTTAAACAACGCGTCTTCTTCACTGGGGGCCGGAAGCAGCATCAGCGGGGCGTGGCCTGTGCCGGAGACTGTCATTCAGCACCACAGACAGCTCCGGAAGAATCAGGTAAGGCGGGGCTTTCCGTTCTCCGTGTGTTATTACGTATAACACACGGTGAACAGGAATGTGCCACAAACATGGCACACCACCACCTTTAACCACCCCTTTAACACGTACGTGAAAAAACGGATCGTTTTTTTCACGGACGTGTGAAGGTGGCCTTAGGCTGAATGGTGCCCTGTGCAAAGTTGCCCTTTGGTGCCCCAACCCTATTGTTTGTTTACTCAGAACACATGAGCGAGCATGTTTGTACATATGTTCATGGTCTGCATATCTTTTGACTGCCACAGGATCTGTGAGCAGCTGAACATGGGAGGTGACAGGTGGCAGACCCAAAAACAGTCCAATACTGTTGACCAATCCAAAGTATAAGTAATCACCGTCAATATCTAACACTGGACATCCCTTTAAAGATCATTGATTCTGCCTTTTGATAAGAAAATGTAAAATACCTGCCTTCTGCTGGGTGTAATCCCTAATTTCATGTGTGATACTGTTTGCTTTCCTAGCCTAGCTTGCATGAAACTGCTTTCTGAGCTTTTAGGGGTACTTTGCACACTACGACATCGCAGCTGCGATGTCGGTGGGGTCAAATCGAAAGTGACACACATCCGGCCTCGCTATCGATATCGTAGTGTGTAAATCCTTTTTGATACGATTAACGAGCGCAAAAGCATCGTAATCGTATCTTCAGTGTAGTGTCCGACATTTTCATAATTTCGCTGCAGCAACGGTACGGTGTTGTTCCTCGTTCCTGCGGCAGCACACATCGCTGTGTGAGAAGCCGCAGGAGTGAGGAACATCAGCTTACCTACGTCACCGCGGCTCACGCCGGCTATGCGGAAGGACGGAGGTGGGCGGGATGTTTACGTCCCGCTCATCTCCGCCCCTCCGCTTCTATTGGCCGCCTGCCGTGTGACGTCACTGTGATGCCGCACGACCCGCCCCCTTAGGAAAGAGGCGGGTCGCCGGCCAGAGCGACGTCGCAGGGCAGTTAAGTCCATGTGAAGCTGCCGTAGCGATAATGTTCGATATGGCAGCTATCACAAGATATCGCTGCTGCGACGGGGGCGGGGACTATCGCGCTCGGCATCGCATGCATCGGCTTGCGATGTCGTAGTGTGCAAAGTACCCCTTAATCTCTTACATACACCATCAATAGCAAAATATTGGACATCAACTCAAATATTCATAATGTAGCCATAGGGATAGCCTCATAAATTTATAGTAAATGTGGTTCCACATTTATTTATTTAATTATTTATTTATTAACTTAGCTTACAGATATTAACTCTGTTCCCATTGGGTATCAAAATCTACCTTCACAATCAGTATATCTTTGTAGGGTGGGAGGAAATCAGAGGAAACACATGCAAACATAGGGAGAGCATACAAACTCTTTGCAGATGAACTTTGTTGGATTTCAACACCGTGTTGCCATCTATCTCAATAATGGAGTAATGTGATATGATGTGCTGCTGTCAGTGAGTAGGTGGTCAGATCTCCTAGAAATAGCTGTCCCCTTTAACATCCCCATACACAGGAACGCCCAGAACAGCTGACAAAAGATTCTCAACATGCTGAATTAGTCTCACCCAACATTGTCTCTTGGTTCAATTTTCATCAGTACAGGCATATATCACCAGAACAATCATCAATATGTGACTATATCACCAGAACCACCATCAGTACATGAATACAGTACCATAAATACTATCATCAGTACATGTATACAGATATACATATATACATCTTAGAGTTGGTATTTTATATACATAGCAAAATGAATAGTTGTTAGTGAATAGCACTCAGCAATACCTTTAGCAGAAAGTAAGTTACCTCCAGTGATCATATATTTACATATTGCTAACTATAGCACTAAAATGCCCTTTTCAAAGGCTTATACAGTGGGTAAAATAAGTATTGAACACGTCTCCAATTTTCTAAGTAAATGAGATTTCTAAAGGTGCTACTGAAATGAATTTCCCACAAGATGTCAGTAACAACACATCCAAACCACACAGGTTAAAAAAAGAAAAAAATATCAATCCATAGATGTCCATAAATTAAGTTATCTGTAATAATGAGAAATGACACAGGGAAAACATATTTAACACATGTGGAAAGGGAGGAAAAAAGCCATGGACAGTCCTGACACCAGCTGAAATCCATCAGTAATTACAAAGCAATCCTGTCATTTAGTCTAAAGCTGTGTGTGTGTGTGTGTGTGTGTGTGTGTGTGTGTGTGTGTGTGTGTGTCCAATAAGGGAATTCGCACCGTCGCATGTACAATTACAAAATTTTGCACAGGCGCCTCATTTGACTCAGGGAATGTCACAGAATATGTTTTGAGGGGAAATTTTTAACCCCACGCTTTACAGTTACTCTCCAAAAGACCTGCTTCCATTAAAGTCAATGGACCTGGGAGCCAGAACTTCAGAAGAATGTTGGCATGTCACAATGCAGCTAGGGAAAGAGAGAGAGACAGACAGGGAAAGAGACAGACAGGGAAGGAGAGAGACAGACAGGGAAGGAGAGAGACAGACAGGCAAGAAGAGAGACAGACCATTAACCCCTTAAGGACGGAGCCAGTTTTGTCCTTAATGCCCAGGCCATTTTTTGCAATTCTGATCAGTGTCACTTTATGAGGCTATAACTCTGGAACGCTTCAACGGATCCCGGTGATTCTGACATTGTTTTTTCGTGACATATTGTACTTCATGATAGTTATAAATTTAGAACGATATTTTTTGCTTTTATTTGTGAAAAAATTGGAAATTTGATGAAAATTTTGAAAATTTTGCAATTTTCAAACTTTTAATTTTTATGCCCTTAACCCAGAGAGTTATGTCACACAAAACAGTTAATAAATAACATTTCCCACATGTCTACTTTACATTACCGCAATTTCTGAAACAAAATGTTTTGGGGTTAGGAAGTTAGAAGGGGTCAAAGTTCATCTGCAATTTCCCATTTTTTCAACAAAATTCACAAAACCATTTTTTTAGGGACCACATCACATTTGAAGTGACTTTGAGAGGCCTAAGTGACAGAAAATACCTAAAAGTGACACCATTCTCAAAACAGCACCCCTCAAAGTACTCAAAACCACATCCAAGAAGTTTATTAACCCTTCAGGTGCTTCACAGGAACTAAAGCAAAGTGGAATGAAAAAAAGGAAAAAATAAAATTTTACCTAAAATGTTGCTCTACCCCAAATTTATTCACTTTTAGAAGAAATAACACAACAAAATGAACCCCAAAACTTGTTACCCACTTTCTTATGAACGCGCCAACACCCCACATGTGGTCAGAAACCTTTGTTTGGACAAATGGGAGGGCTCGGAACAGAAGGAGCAATATTTGAATTTTGGAAAGCAAATTTGGCTGAAATAGATTGCGGGCACCATGTTGCATTTACAGGTCCGCTAAGGTACCTAAACAGAAGAAACCCCTCACAAGTGACGCCAATTTGGAAAGTGGACCCCTCAAGGCTTCTATCTAGGGGTATAGTGAGCATTTTGGATCCACAGGTACTTCACAGATTTTGATAACGTTACATTGTCACATTGAAAATTTTCATTTTTTTCTCAAAAATGTTGCTTTAGCATCAATTTTTTCACTTTTTCAAGAGGTAATTCCAAAAATTTCACCCCAATGTTTGGTACCCACTTTTTTATGAGCGCGGTGATACCTCACTTGTGGTCTGAAACCTTTGTTTGGAGAATTGGGAGGGCTTGGAACGGAAGGAGCAATATTTGAATTTTGGAAAGGAAATTTGGCTGAAAAAGATTGCGGACACCATGTCACATTTGGAGGACCCCTAAGGTATGTAAACAGCAAAAAACCACCACAAGTGACCCCATATTGGAAACTAGGCCCCTCAAGGAATTTATCTAGATGTTTGGTGAGTACCCTGAACCTCCAGGTGCTTTACAGAAGTTTATAATGTTGAGCCATGAAAATAAAAAAATAAAATTTTACCACAAAATTGTTACTTCAACCAGGTAGTTTTTTTTTTCACAAGGGTAACAGGAAAAAAATCACCATGAAATTTATTGCGCAATTTCTCCTGAGTTTGGTGATATCTTGTACGTGGTGGAAATCAACTGTTTGGGCACACTGCAGGGCTCGGAAGAGAAGGAGTGCAACTTGACTGCAAAATTGGCTGGAATCAATAGCGGACGCCATGTTGCATTAGGAGAGCCCCTGAGGTGCCTAAGCAGTGGAGGTCCCCCACAAGTGACCCCATTCTGGAAAATAGACCCCACAAGGAATTTATCTAGATGTTTGGCGAGTACCCTGAACCCCCAGGTGCTTCACAAAAGTTTATAATGTTGAGCTGTGAAAATAAAAAAAATATATTTTTACCACAAAATTGTTACTTCAACCAGATAGCTTTTTTTTAACAAGAGTACACGGAAAACTATCAGCATAAAATTTATTGTGCAATTTCTCCTGAGTATGCTGATACCTTATGTGTGGTGGAAATCAACTGTTTGGGTGCACAGCAGGGCTCGGAAGGGAAAAAGTGCCATTTGACTGAACAATTGGCTGGAATAATTAGCGGACGCTATGTCACATTTGGAAAGCCCCTAAGGTGCCTAAACAGTGGAGGTCCCCCACAAGTGACCCCATTCTGGAAACAAGACACCTCAAGGCTTTTATCGAGGTGTATATTGAGCATTTTGAATCCACGAATACTTCACAGAATTTGATAAGCTTAGGTTGCCATATTGAAATTTTCATTTTTTTCACAAAAATGTTGATTTAGCGACACATTTCTCACTTTTTCAAGAGGCAACAACAAAACGTGTACTCCACAGGTTGTTATCTAATTTCTTGTGAGCGCAGGGATACCCCACATGTGGCCAAAAACCTTTGTTTGGATAAATGGGAGGGCTTGGAATGGAAGGAGCACCATTTGAATTTTGGAAAAGTTGAAGTAAATTGCGCGCACCATGTCACATTAGCAGGGCCCCTTGGGTACCTATACATCAGAAACCCCCCACAAGTGACCTCATTTTGGAAACTAGACCCCTCAAGGATTTTATTCAGGAGTATAGTAAGCATTTTGAATCCACAGATACTTCACAAAAATGTTGCTAGTACACAGTGTCAGCCTTCCTGCAGAGATGTGAGTGTTGTCAACGGGAGAACGCAGCTGCCCATGCCCACGATTTGGGTTCAGGCTGCTGTGGACTTTGGCTCTATTCTACCTGCAGAAAACACTCATCTCCGCAGCATAAATTGACATGCTGAGGCTCGGGAAGCTGCGCCACAGGTCGGTTTATGCTGCAGAGAAAAGAAACACAGTGGGCACGGGATTTCTAAAAATCCTTCCACTGTGCTTCTACTGCACAACGCAGCGTTATGGACGCAGGGAAAACACTCTGCGCCCAAAACGCTGCAAACCCTGATTGTGGGCACAGCGTAAAATGCTACAATGGATGAATGGATAGATGTCAAACATATATATAATGTCCACCCCCCTCTGCAGATTCTAAGCTGGCGCCCTTTAGTGCCTTTCATGTGACACTAAAGGGTGCCTAGCCTTGAATTTAGCCCAAAAGAAAAAAAAATAATTAAAATAAATGACGTGGGGTCCCCCCTATTTTTGATAGCCAGCTAGGGTAAAGCAGACAGCTGTAGCCTGCAAACCACAGCTGACCGCTTCATCTTGTCTGGTGATCAATTTGGAGGGCTCCCCAAGCTGTTTTTTTTTTAATTATTTATAAATAAATAATTAAAAAAAACAAAACAAACGTGGGGTCCCCCCAAATTAGATCACCAGCCAAGGTGAAGCTGACAGCTGGGGTCTGGTATTCTCAGTATGGGAAGAGCCATGGTTATTGGACTCTTCCCAGCCTAAAAATAGCAGGCCGCAGCCGCCCCAGAAATGGCGCATCCATTAGATGCGCCAATTCTGGCGCTTCGCCCCAGCTCATCCCGCGCTCTGGTGCGTTGGCAAACGGGGTAATAAATGGGGTTGATACCAGATGTGTAATGTCACCTGGCATCAAGCCCAGCAATTAGTTATGTCACGGCATCTATCAGATACCCGACATAACTAATTGACAGTAATAAAAAAAAAATTGACAACAAAAAAAAATTTATTTGAAAAAACACTCCCCAAAACATTCCCTGATTAGCCAATTTATTGAAAAGAAAAAAAAAATCCGCTGTAATCCATTTGAACGTCCCACGTCGACTCTGGACCTTCTAGAATATGGGGGACACGTTCAGGGAACGTATCCCCCATTTTCTAGGTGTGAGGACCCTCCATTTGAGGAGAGTGGGTGCAATGAATCTGCACCCACCCTCCCTGGGTCACAGCTGCAGTGTGCCGAGCAGCAGCAGCAGCCAGCGTCCTGAACACAGGAAGCTGTCAGCCGCGCTCTGCACATGTGACCGGCGTCTGCTGTGAAGGAGCCGGAGGAGGGGGCCGCGGGGGATCAGCGCTCCGACAGGTATGTAGGACACCGGGGAACACCGGGGTGGGGATAGGGGGTGACTTGGCAGGGCCTGGGGAGCAGGTTTCTGTCGTATGTGTTATGGCACATACGACAGAAACCATAGGAACAGTGTGAATGTGACCGGCGCGCTGCTGTGCTCGGCGGTGCGCGCGGCCATCTTGGATTTTTGGGAGGGGGTTGGGGGTCGGGGGGGGCACTTTGGGGACACCGGGGGACTGGAGGGAACCGAGAAAGAGATTTATCTCCCATCTGACATGTTTGATCATGCCAGATGGGAGATAAATCATTTTTTACCGGCGCGGTCATTTACTATAACTTGATGATCGGTATACGGTGTATACCGGTCATCACGTGACTGGGGACCGGAAAAACCGGCCCGAATCATGATCTCCAGGGTCTCAGCTACCCCCGGCAGCTGAAACCCCGGAGATTTTCTGACGCAGGGGGGCGCTATACACTTTTTTCTGCCCGCCGTTTTAAAACGGCAGAAAGGAATAAGTACCCTTTTTTGGTGCCGTTTTAAAACGTAACGCGGTCGTAATGGGGTTAAAGAGAGAGACAGACAGGGAAAGAGAGAGAGAGACAGGGAAAGAGAGAGACAGACATGGAAAGAGAGACAGAGAGAGTCAGACAAGGAAAGAGAGAGACAGACAGTTAAAGAGAGACAGAGAGAGACAGATAGGGAAAGAGAGGGTCAGGGAAAGAGACAGACAGGGAAAGAGATAGAGAGACAGACAGAGAGGGAGACAGACAGAGACTGGGAGAGAGACAGTTACTATCCCACACAACGCCGGATACTACAGCTAGTTATAAATAATATCAGCTGGTCCAACTAATGACCGATAAAAAGGTGTCTCATTACCAAGGTGCCACACAAGAAACAGCTCATGATGGGTAAAACCACTGAGCTATCCCAAGACCTTCACAACATTACTGTTATAAAACATACGGATGACATTGGTTACAGAATTATAAACTACCAAATGTTCCAGTGAGCACTATTGGGGCTACAATCTGTAAATGGAAAGAACATAATTTCACAATATACCTGCCATGACCAGGTGCTCCTAGCAAGATTTCAGACAGAGGAGTGAAAAGAATTATCAGAAGAGTTGTCCAAGAGCCAAAGTCACCTGTGGAGAACTACAGAAATACCTGGAATCATCAGGTACCATTGTTTGCCTAAAACACACTTCCGGAAACGGAGAAAGCCTCAATCATCAATATAAAATAATAAACTTTATTGTATCATAAATATTAGATATTAGAAAAACACACCCAGTGATTGTGAACACACACAGGGGCATACAAGGATTTTTTAGAGAAGGGAATCCCCAGCTCCTACAATTTGAGGAGTCGGGATCAAACAGGCGTAAAAACCTAAATGATACCCAGATAATAAACCTCTCCCCACTCACTCTCACAAATGATATGTTATCTGTCCTAAGAAGGGGTCTGTCTTTTGTGCCGACACAGTCATTTGACAGATTCTCTTGGACTAAAGACATTAATTTGTTTTGTAGGAAACTTAAATGGAAATTTTTTTTAAAAACAACGATAGTGAGAGATGTAAACAACTGGGGATTGAGGTTTCGGACTTAGAGGGAGTAAACATCCTAACGGAACTCCTGGAGGAAGGGGAACGAGACAGAAGTCGTGGTCCTTTCACAGAGTTGAGCAACAAGAGTCAGAGATTACCTCCATTAAGTGAGCTATCAAGTATTGATATATTCCTTAAGTTGGTAGAGGATGATATTGCAAGATTACAGGGTGGTTTTAATTCTAGTAATCTTACTGAGGGTGAAAGGGAGGCCCTTGGACTACTTAAAAATAATCAGATGATTATAGTGAAACCATCAGATAAAGGTGGAAACCTTGTTGTCATGGACCACGATGTATATAGGGGTATGTGCAAGTGTCTCCTGGAGGATAAAACAACCTATGGGGTTCTTGAGACCGACCCCACGAGTATGTATTTGGTAGAGCTTACAGTGATTTTGGACCAGGCCCTTGAGACACATTTAATTTCCAAGAAGGAATATGAATTTATGTTACCAATTAAACCGTCAGTGGCCACTTTCTACACACTCCCGAAAATGCATAAGGGGTATCCCCCACTTAAGGGACGTCCAATAGTATCGGGAGTGGGGTCAATTACCCAAAATGTTGGCATCTACATTGATGTGATCCTCAAACCTTTCGTCCTTGCCCTACCATCCTATATCCGTGATACCTCTGATCTCCTTTTGAAAACAGATGGGGTCTTGGTCGAATCAGAGATGTTCCTTGCATCAATTGATGTGGAAGCCCTATATAGCTCCATACCACATGCTAGGGGTGTTGAAGCAGTACGTCATTATCTCCGGTCTAGAGCAGTGTACTTGCAACCCCATAACAATTTGGTATTGGAGCTCCTGACATACACCTTGACGCACAATTATTTTGTTTTTGACGGTAAGTACTTCCACCAGCGCAGGGGCACTGCGATGGGGAGTTCTTGTGCCCCATCGTATGCCAACTTGCTCCTGGGCTGGTGGGAGGAAACCGTCATTTTTTCCGATGACTCCCCCTGGTGGGTCAAATTGATCCACTTTTGGGGGAGGTTCATCGATGATATTTTTTTGATTTGGTCAGGCAGCAAGGTAGACTTCCATAGATTCATCAAGGAGATTAACACTAATGATTTTGGTCTGTCGTTTACAAGCGAAATAGAGTCATCATCACTGGCTTTCCTGGATATTGTTTTTTTGGTGGATAATCAGGGACATCTTTCCTCTCGAACTTATAGGAAACCAACGTCAACAAATAACCTCTTAAGATGGGATAGTTTCCATCTGATCCCTCTAAAACGTGGAATACCTAAAGGACAATATCTCCGTATGAGGAGAAATTGCTCTAAGAGAAATGATTTTTTTGAGCAGTCTAGGGACCTACAAGAGCGTTTTAGACAAAGAGGTTATCCGGATGACGTGTTGTGAGGAGCTTTTAAGCATGCCCTTAATAGGGATAGGGATTCTCTTTTACAACCTCGGGTAAGAGCAAACGATGAGGAAGTCATTAGAGTTATTGGAACATTTGACTGCCAGTCAGAAAGAATCTATGGCATACTCCGAAAACACTGGGGAATTTTCTGTGCAGATCCAGACATTTGTAACAATATTGCGACCCGCCCATCCATTACTTACAGACGTGGAACTTCGCTTAGGGACCAACTAGTCCATAGCCATTATCAGAGACCAGTTCCTCCAGGCACTTGGCTTGATAGGAAACCTTTAGGATGCTTCCGGTGTGGGGACTGCAAATATTGTAATTGGGTTGTCAAATCAAAAATTTTTCGCAGTGCCAGTGCCGGTAAAAAATATGTTATCAATGATTTTTGCAATTGCAAGACAAGCAGGGTGGTCTATATGGCTACTTGTAGCTGTCCCTTAAATTATGTAGGTAAGACTACAAGGGAGCTACGCAGACGTATCGGAGAGCATCTAGGGGACATTAGACACAAGAGGGATACCCCCCTGGCCCGTCATGTCTGGGAATTCCATCAGGGTGTTAGCAAGTCCATCTCGTTTGTTATTATTGAAGTGGTTAAACCAAGCCCTAGGGGTGGTGATCTGGATAAGAGGATTCTACAGAGAGAATGTAGGTGGATTTATTTTCTAAAAACACAAGTGCTGCTAGGTCTAAATGATAGGCTAACTTATTCCCCATTCCTATAACAAATAAAAAAAAAAAAAAATTTCATATGCAATATAACTTTCCTCCTCTCTCATTTACTTCAATTGGTCTCTTAAAAAAATTAAAAAATAAAAATAATAATGAAAAATAAAAATATACCTTTGTCCCGATAGTCATATACCCAACCCGTCATTGCCCCGAGAAAGGGGATTTACGGGCATTAGTTCTATACACCTTTATAATCTTAAGGTGTTCAAAATCACTGGCGTTGATAAATTGTTATTGGTTGCTGCCTTTAAAATTTAAGCCCCTTTTTCATCATATCCTAATTGGGTTTTCTCTTCCCCCCCCCTCCTCTTTCCTTTATTTTTATCAATTGCGCTGTTATTAGACAGTATGTGATATCCCTTTAAATTTCATCTAATCACCTTTGAACCCTGTAAGGGTTAAATATTGTGTCTTTTGCTCCACAGAAGCTGCTGTGTCTCCGCGCGTGCGCGGCTGTGTTTCTGGCATCTGATCAGACGCAGTAATGGGACGCTTCTGTGAAGCCGGGATTCCATCGCGCATGCGCGATGGAGTCTTCTCATTGATATATCGGGGATGCCGGCGTCCTGGCGCGCATGCGCGGTGACGTCAATCTAGATGCATGTTCTGGTTGGATGGCTGGGAGGCGTCCTTGCTGGTGACGTGGACGTTGCAGATTGGACTAGATGCAGTTGCCCTTATGATTGGAGGGTTTCCCGAACCGCAGCATCTGATTGGGTGCTGCGAGTATTGAGATATGTTATGCCGGAAGTTCAGCGTGCAGGCACGATTGTGTCATTTCACCCAGGATTTAGGGTGTAAAGTTGTTAAATATAGATATTTAGAATCGACACGCTACAGTATATAGTATCTTGATTAGGCAGAGCGTATGTGTCATATAAGCATCGCTCAATCCTAATATCATTTATGGGGGATGGCGATTGTGTGTGTCTGGGGGTGGATTACATCTGGATGTTTTAAGGGAATAAGGGCGGCACTGGTTTAGTCGCCGCACCTGTCTGAAACTGCATACAACTACACAGCGCCTGCGTACATATAGGTGGCATGTGCAGTGAAATCAGCAGAGACAAATTAGCCAGTGATTTTGATTGGCCGACATCTCCATGTGACCTAATGGCGCCGGCTTTTAAACCCTGCACACTCTGTGATCAGGGCACACAGCCATGGATCACCACATCTGACAGCTAGGATTCTTTCTGCCTCCTGATGATCCTTGAATCTAAAATGAAGGGGAAACGCGTCGATGCGGTATGAAAACATTCATCTAAAGGGAAGTAGTTGGAATTTAACAATTCCCTCTTTGAGTGCTAAATTGTTGCATTTTTGATGTGTTGTTTTGCTTCTTAACATGTAGGATTATCCTAAAACAAAATGCACGATTGATGAATCTGCTTATCTTCATGACTATCTAAGTGCATCTTGATATACCTGCATAGTTTGAAGTTTTTGTGTGTTTCCATGCATAATGGTTACAAACGTACGGATTTAAGAAATAGCATATTGATTATTGTTTATAATCCTGGTGAGAAGGGATATCTATGCTATCAAATTACAGGTTGTGGGTTCATAACTCCATCATCTTGAATCACGTATGAGTGTTGTGCCATTTTTTAGTATTAACTCACTTCTAGTCAGGGCGCATTAAGGGCAAGCCGACGTGGAACGGGGGCGCCCAAAACAGTTACGGCGTCACACCCTCCGTTGGTAGGTAGGAGTGAGGTTTCATAGGGTGAGATAGGGACCCCATAGAGAATGTCTTCTCCCCTCTCCTCCATCTCCCTGCCCCGTTAGTGGCTAATACTTTTTATTGAGGGTGCATTGAGAAAAATTGATTCTGAAAGGGGGCGCCCAGAGAAAAGCACGGCGCTATGTGTATATATATGTGTACATCACCCCGTAGGATAGATAGGAGCTTGACCTCTTAAAGAGAATATAAGGGTCCCATTTAGGTTGCTCCTATAATCTCCTTGTATGCCCCTGTGTGTGTTCACAATCACTGGGTGTGTTTTTCTAATATCTAATATTTATGATACAATAAAGTTTATTATTTTATATTGATGATTGAGGCTTTCTCCGTTTCTGGTTCCAAAACTCAATTCAATTGAACCGTTTTTTGATAATTACTAAAACACGCTTCCGCATAAAAAACATACGTGTCTCCCATTCCGTTTTTTGGGTCTGTGTTCTGGTTTTTATGGGAGTTTCTCCGGTACGTGTGACATGCGTGTGATGGCGTATGCTTGCCGTGTGTGCGTGTGGAATGGCTGTGTATGCGTACGTGTAATGTCCATGTGAAATGTTCTGTGTGTGATGCTCAATGTTGTTGATAACCGTCGGCTGACAGCAGACAGAGTCGCGCGAGGAGAATGAACTCTGGTGAACTTCACCCGACTTCATTGTCATACCGCGGCTCTGTCTGGGTGTCGCGTACTGATTAGCGGTCACTCGTGAAGGACTCACGGGTGACTGCTAATCGCCTGAGTGACTGAAGTGAGCAGTGCGATTAGCGCTGCCGTCACTCAGGCTACCCGCGGCAAGCTAGAGTCCTCCCCCCGAGACCGCAACTCACCTGTGACTTCTTCGCTGTCACTTGGGTGACTTGTGTTCACAGTTGGAGGATCCAGCGGTGGCCGCGAGTTACCTGAGTGACGTCATCGCTGATCGTGCTACTCACCTCAGTTGCTGAGTGGAGCTGACAGGAGCGGCGGAGTTCTTCTGCAGCTCTAGTCAGCTTCATGTAGCAGAGCTGGAAGCGACACGGGACCTCTGTGGATTACGCCGGACATGGATGGGTTTTTGGGGCTTAATAAAGTGGTGAACGAGGGTATTTGTTAGTGTTTATTATTGGAAATAAAGGATTTTTACAGGTGTATGTGTTGAATTACTTTAACTTACAGATTACTCATGGAAGGTATCTCGGGGAGACGCCTGCCATGATTAATCTTGGACTTAGTGGCAGCTATGGGTTGTTGCCATTAACTCCTTACTACCCCGATTGCCAACGCACCAGGGCAATTCGGGATGAGCCGGGTACAATTCCGGAACTGTCGCATCTAATGGATGCGGCAATTCTGTGCGGCTGCTGGCTGATATTTTTAGGCTATGGGGTTCCCCATAACGTGGAGCTCCCCATCCTGAGAATACCAGCTTTCAGCCGTATGGCTTTACCCTGGCTAGTATCAAAATTGGGGGGGACCGCACATCGTTTTTATTTAATTAATTATTTATTTAACTGCACAGTATTTACCCGCCCACCAGTGGCTGTGATTGATTGCAGTGAGACAGCTGTCACTCAGCGTGTGGGCGTGTCTAACTGCAACCAATCATAGGCGCCTGTGGGCGGGGGAAGCAGGGAATAGTAGATTGATTAATGAGCGGCCGGCATTTTCAAATTAATTAAAGCCGCGTATCTTTGGTACAGCTGTTCTTCGCCGCGCTGATGATCGGGAATCAGTGAGTATGCGACAGGGGAAGATACAGACCGAGCGCCAAAGGGATGATGACTGAGAACAGCAGAAAAAAAGGTAAGTAGACTGACATTTAACAAAAAAAAACCCTGACATCGCTCTTTTAAAAATGCACACGGACGGTACGTGTAGCACACGGACATGCTACGTGTGCCGTCTGTGCAGGTACGGACCCATTGACTTTAGCGGGTCCGTGCCTGCGTGCTGATGGCTAAAAACGGACATGTCGGTCGTGTGGAAAAACGCACACACGCACTAACCACACGGACACACGTTCCGTGTGGTTTTACGTGTGTGTGCCTTCTAGCATAGGGTAACATTTGTCAACGTATCTCCGTGCCGCCGGTACGCGCAAAAACGTACCAAACACATACCGGGGGCACGGATGTGTGTCGCAGGCCTAAAAGAAAGCAATAACTAATTCACCATGTTCTGTATGCACGCTCCTGTATGCACACTCACCATGTAAGACTCCATTGCTGAACAAAAAGCAGGTTCAAGTGTGTTTAAAGTTTGCTGAACAGTTACACATATCTGTAAAATATTGGAGATTATAGTCTGGTAAGATGAGACCAACATTGAACACTATGTTTGGAGACTAAAAGACAAATCACCCCAAAAACACCAACACCAGTGATGTGTGGAGGTGGGAATATCATGGTGTGTGGCTGTTTTTCAACAGACAACACTGGCAAACTTCATACAATACATGGAAGGATGAATAGTAGAGAAAGAAAATAAATCTGCTAGACTGGCCAAGCCGATCACCGGAGCTGTATCCAAGAGAAAATGTCTGCAAGGAACTAAAGCTCAGAGTTCATAGAAGGAGGCGGGACCTGCAGGATGTGAGGAGTGTGTATGTGGAAGAATGGACCAAAAATCACACCTAAGCAATGCAGGCGACTAGTGTCTCCATACAGGAGGCTTCTGGAAGCTTCATCAACAACAAAGGAGAATCTACCAAGTTTTAACCCCTTCACGACTAGTGAGCCGGCAGTAATCCCCACACATGTCTGCTGATTTGAACAGCAGGCATGTGGGGCTAACAGGCAAGGGTGGATTTGTGATCCCCCCGCTCCTCCTTGCCACTTAGATCGCACTGTCACATATAAATGGCTGTGGCGAGGATCATACTGTTCCCCACTGCCGCCCGTGCCCAGAGCTGATTGATCTCATGGTAGTGACAGGTTATGTGATGACGCCTGTCATTATCATGACGTATTTTCTGTCCGACAGAGCGCCGGCTCACACAGGAATGCTGCATTTCTGCTGACCAGAGCTGTGCAGCCCAGGGGCTTGGAGCGGAATCTCAGCCAGGGTACCAAACTGCGGAGGGGGACACCCTAAAAAAAGGACTCTCACTCTCTCTCTCTCAAAACACTGGTGGTGACTCCTTACCGCATCTGGAATTGACCGGAGCCCATCACGGCAGTGACCAGTAACAACGGGCTGGCAGCTGAAGTTGTGAGTAAACTTCACCCTGAACCCGCAGAGGCTGTGTTGGCTCGTCCTTACCGGAGCTGTCGCCCAGTGCTTAGGCACCAACGGCCATTACAACTCTCCCGGCTGCCATAATGCCTACCCTGGTGAGGATCCAGGCAGCGGCGGCTACTCCCTGGCCGCATACCACGGGTGGCGTCACAACAAACTTTCCCTAATACCCCACTATTTAATGCACACCTCGGGGCAACGGAACTGGGCAAGGCCACACCATGACAATGCCTAACTCGACCTGAAAAGGCCCGGCAACGAGTAGGTTTACCACCTGCCCCGTGGGGCGCTGCATTTGGCATCACGAACAAGATATTGTGCCCATTAAACCGGGTACTGTGCGCCTACAGAACTGTGTTAAACCAGATAATTTGGTACTGAACCGCTCAATTGGAAAAGAACAGTCGCCATTAACAATTCCGCGCGGGAAGAAAAGGGGGCGTGCCATTGTGGGCAGCACCCCGAAAAGCGCGCGAACAAAGGATCTCTTGCCGGAGGTGGAGTCTAGCACCCAGGATGACCAGTTGAAGAAGGAAGAAAAGGACTTATTTGTTTGGGATGAGATCAAGGATGCCCCAGACACTACAACTATGAGCCTCGAGAAGCAGGACTTAAAACCTGGCACCTTGAAAGTTGATGAGGCTCCGCAGTGTGCAGAGAAATTGCAACCACTGACTGCTGGCAGAAATGGATCCAGGAACCCGACCGGTGTGCACTGCCTAGCTGAGACTTATACGCTGATATGCTTAGTCTACCTGGGTCTTGGTGGGGTGCACTGCTAGCAGATTCATCGCCCGACACATCATGATGGGACTGCGAGTGAGGTAGTAATGATCTAACCCTTGAAACAAGGGGTTCTGGGAGGTCGCTTGAGCACCGTTCAGGAAGGGGACTCTGACGCTGACCCCGCCGGTTTTCTCATTCCCGTTTGCTGTCATTGCAAGCGAGTCGGGCATTATGCCAGAGGATGTCCAGTGATCGTGTCAAACCAGGGGGTCGGGACCAGCCCTCTGGAAATACCAAAAACTAAACAAGAATAATTGCTAATGTTTTTCATATGCAGAATGTTTTCTCATTGCTGATATTTTCTGACTTGAAATGTTTTGATGACCTGTGACCGGTACTGTTGAACATATTTTAAACGTTTTGAAATTGTTGATGCCTTCCACAAAGGGAAGGATGTTGCTTGTTAGCCTGTTACATGCATATACAAAAATTGCAGTGTTACCTGTGTTTTCTTGCAGCCCAGGAGTGGTGCCATTTGCCGTGGGGGAATATGGCGCCCCTGAGGCTATGGTCAAAAAAAGGGATCACCAATGCAATAAAAATAAGTGAAAAACAAGATTTTTTATTATTATTAAAACACTGTGGACATATCACGGCTCCAGGGACAAGCAGGAGCACACAAACAATTAAAAACATTTAAAAAGCCCAGAGAGGCATAAATCCCCAACACGCCAGCCTTCAATATGTTATAACAATAATATAAAGTAACCCTCACAGAAAATAAGAGTAGACAATCTCCACAGATGGTAATGTATAAGTAACACGTTTCAGGGCAAGGCGGATTTAGATCAAGGATAAACATGCATAAATATGCAAAAATAAATATTATAGGCCATATATCAACAGATATTGATGTAAAGTAGAATAGACCCTTATAAAACCTTCTAGGTACAGCCAGTGATGTGTCAGAGGTTTAATATATCCATAAATAGTTAGGATGACCACAAAGGGCTAGCTGGTAAAATCCGTGGAGCATAAAGCACACCATAGGTTCTGGATGTGCTGGTAATACACTGTTCGATTGCAAGTATATACCTGACGTACCCCTCACAGAAAATAAGAGTAGACAATCTCCACAAATGGCAATATAGAGGTAGCATGCTTCAGGGCAAGGCAGATTTAGATCAAAAATAAATATACATAAATATGCAGAAAATACCAAAAATACATATTATAAGCCATATTTCAACAGGTATTGATATGAAATAAGATAGACCCTGATAAGTCCTACTAGATACAACCAGTGATGTGTCAGAGGTTTACTATATCAATATACACTGGTCAAGCTATTGTGTGATGGCAGATCTAAGTCACAGGCCCCTGGTGATAAGTAAGCGATCACCTAAAGTGCATTAGGAAGTTTAGGTAGTAGACTAAGATAATGCAAAGTCTGGATCAGGAGTATGGATAGCCTGGACGGTCATCCAGATAGGTAACAAGACCATACTCACACCTGACAGACACAGCGATACCAGGGAGAGGGAGGAGGGTAGGTACAGAGAGGGGAGGCGAACGGCGTGTGTCCCCACACTATCGCCACTAAACGTGTGTACACGTTCTCTCCCCTGAGGAAACCACACGTTTAGTGGCGATACGCGTGGGGACACACGCTGTTCGCCTCCCCTCTCTGTACCTACCCTCCTCCCTCTCCCTGGTATCGCTGTGTCTGTCAGGTGTGAGTATGGTCTTGTTACCTATCTGGATGACCGTCCAGGCTATCTATACTCCTGATCCAGACTTTGCATTATCTTAGTCTACTACCTAAACTTCCTAATGCACTTTAGGTGATCGCTTACTTATCACCAGGGGCCTGTGACTTAGATCTGCCATCACACCATAGCTTGACCAGTGTATATTGATACAGTAAACCTCTGACACATCACTGGTTGTATCTAGTAGGACTTACCAGGGTCTATCTTATTTCATATCAATACCTGTTGATATATGGCTTATAATATGTATTTTTGGTATTTTCTGCATATTTATGTATATTTATTTTTGATCTAAATCTGCCTTGCCCTGAAGCGTGCTACCTCTATATTGCCATTTGTGGAGATTGTCTACTCTTATTTTCTGTGAGGGGTACGTCAGGTATATACTTGCAATCGAACAGTGTATTACCAGCACATCCAGAACCTATGGTGTGCTTTATGCTCCACGGGTTTTACCAGCTAGCCCTTTGTGGTCATCCTAACTATTTATGGATATAGTAAACCTCTGACACATCACTGGCTGTACCTGGAAGGTTTTATCAGGGTCTATTCTACTTTACATCAATATCTGTTGATATATGGCCTATAATATTTATTTTTGCATATTTATGCATGTTTATCCTTGATCTAAATCCGCCTTGCCCTGAAGCGTGTTACTTATACATTACCATCTGTGGAGATTGTCTACTCTTATTTTCTGTGAGGGTTACTTTATATTATTGTTATAACATATTGGAGGCTGGTGTGTTGGGGATTTATGCCTCTCTGGGCTTTTTAAATGTTTTTAAGTGTTTTAATAATAATAAAAAATCTTGTTTTTCACTTATTTTGATCGCATTGGTGATCCCTTTTTTTGGTATATCTTTCTTCTTTTTTTGCATATTCTCTTCCATATACCTGGAGATCCCATTGGGTGGTGCCCTTCCTATCGTCTTGTTGCCTGAGGCTATGGTCATCACAGGCTACTGCACCTCAATTGAGGTGCGGTATCTATCTCAGGTAAGGTGGGGGTTAATCACCGGTGTTCCACATTCACATACTACATGTAGCTTAGGAGCCTTCTCACAGAGTGGATAAAAACAAAAAAGTGAGCCGGAGTATGAGATGGTATACATGGAGCTTGTGAGCTCATGTTCACACTGACCATTAGACAAAGAGAAACCAAGGGAAAAATTGTGAAAACATACCCTGCTGTAACTAAATAAAAGCATAGTGCATATATGAGCTCACAAGCTCCATGTATACCATCTCATACTCCGGCTCACTTTTTTGTTTTTATGTAGTTTTTTTTTTTTTTTTTTTTTTTTTTTTGTATTCAGTACAAATGGGGTGTGGCCCTCCCTCTTGGTGAGCTGGACATTTCATTCTGTGAATCCCCCTGACTGTGTGTGTCCTGTTGGGACCCGGTCGCTCTCAGCCCTTAGCCACATTGAGGCCTATTTTAGACCCATGGTAAGGTTTTAATATTAGAGAGTGTAGGTACTATCCCAACTGGGTACACCTTGGCGTTGGTGGGATAGCTTTATGCTTTTTTTGATCAAAAACAGTGTTTACTAAGTACCCTATGTTTATATGCACTATGCTTTTATTTAGTTACAGCAGGGTATGTTTTCACAATTTTTCCCTTGGTTTCTCTTTGTCTAATGGCCAGTGTGAACATGAGCTCACAAGCTCCATGTATACCATCTCATACTCCGGCTCACTTTTTTGTTTTTATGTAGTTTTTTTTTTTTTTTGTATTCAGTACAAATGGGGTGTGGCCCTCCCTCTTGGTGAGCTGGACATTTCATTCTGTGAATCCCCCTGACTGTGTGTGTCCTGTTGGGACCCGGTCGCTCTCAGCCCTTAGCCACATTGAGGCCTATTTTAGACCCATGGTAAGGTTTTAATATTAGAGAGTGTAGGTACTATCCCAACTGGGTACACCTTGGCGTTGGTGGGATAGCTTTATGCTTTTTTTGATCAAAAACAGTGTTTACTAAGTACCCTATGTTTATATGCACTATGCTTTTATTTAGTTACAGCAGGGTATGTTTTCACAATTTTTCCCTTGGTTTCTCTTTGTCTAATGGCCAGTGTGAACATGAGCTCACAAGCTCCATGTATACCATCTCATACTCCGGCTCACTTTTTTGTTTTTATGTAGTTTTTTTTTTTGTATTCAGTACAAATGGGGTGTGGCCCTCCCTCTTGGTGAGCTGGACATTTCATTCTGTGAATCCCCCTGACTGTGTGTGTCCTGTTGGGACCCGGTCGCTCTCAGCCCTTAGCCACATTGAGGCCTATTTTAGACCCATGGTAAGGTTTTAATATTAGAGAGTGTAGGTACTATCCCAACTGGGTACACCTTGGCGTTGGTGGGATAGCTTTATGCTTTTTTTGATCAAAAACAGTGTTTACTAAGTACCCTATGTTTATATGCACTATGCTTTTATTTAGTTACAGCAGGGTATGTTTTCACAATTTTTCCCTTGGTTTCTCTTTGTCTAATGGCCAGTGTGAACATGAGCTCACAAGCTCCATGTATACCATCTCATACTCCGGCTCACTTTTTTGTTTTTATGTAGTTTTTTTTTTTTTTGTATTCAGTACAAATGGGGTGTGGCCCTCCCTCTTGGTGAGCTGGACATTTCATTCTGTGAATCCCCCTGACTGTGTGTGTCCTGTTGGGACCCGGTCGCTCTCAGCCCTTAGCCACATTGAGGCCTATTTTAGACCCATGGTAAGGTTTTAATATTAGAGAGTGTAGGTACTATCCCAACTGGGTACACCTTGGCGTTGGTGGGATAGCTTTATGCTTTTTTTGATCAAAAACAGTGTTTACTAAGTACCCTATGTTTATATGCACTATGCTTTTATTTAGTTACAGCAGGGTATGTTTTCACAATTTTTCCCTTGGTTTCTCTTTGTCTAATGGCCAGTGTGAACATGAGCTCACAAGCTCCATGTATACCATCTCATACTCCGGCTCACTTTTTTGTTTTTATGTAGTTTTTTTTTTTGTATTCAGTACAAATGGGGTGTGGCCCTCCCTCTTGGTGAGCTGGACATTTCATTCTGTGAATCCCCCTGACTGTGTGTGTCCTGTTGGGACCCGGTCGCTCTCAGCCCTTAGCCACATTGAGGCCTATTTTAGACCCATGGTAAGGTTTTAATATTAGAGAGTGTAGGTACTATCCCAACTGGGTACACCTTGGCGTTGGTGGGATAGCTTTATGCTTTTTTTGATCAAAAACAGTGTTTACTAAGTACCCTATGTTTATATGCACTATGCTTTTATTTAGTTACAGCAGGGTATGTTTTCACAATTTTTCTCACAGAGTGGGTTGGCTCATGGTAGGCAGGGTGGTGGCCATACGAACATGGACTTCCCGGTCACTGAAGCCAGTCACCTGGGTGGCGGGTTCCACTTGGGGTAGAAATAGGCACAACACACGCACATCAAAAACAGATCCGTCAGGACCATAGTTTTGGCAAGAGATCTCTGGAGAACTTGGACTTTATTGGGCCCAGGAGCTTGAAGCGGGAGCTCAGCCAGGGTACCAAACTGCGGAGGGGGATACCCTAGAAATAGAACTCTCAATCCTTCTCTCTCAAAACACCGGTAATGACCCCTTACCGGATCTGGGATTGACCGGAGCCCATCACGGTAGTGACCAGTATGACCGAGCTGGCAGCTGAAGTTGTGAGTAAACTTCACCCTGAACCTGCAGAGACTGTGTTGGCTCATTCTTAGCGGCGCTGCCGCCCAGCGCTTAGGCGCCAACGGCCATTACAACCCTCAACATCCACCCGGGGCCCTCTCTGCCTGTGGGGAGAGACACCATCCCGGCTGCCATAACACCTACCCGGTGAGGAACCAGGCAGCAACAGCTACTCCCTGGCTGCATACCACAGGTGGCGTCACAACAAACCTTCCCTAATACCCCGCTTTCCCCACCATTTACTGCACGCCTCGGGGCAACAGAACCAGGCAAGGCCACCCTATGACAATGCCTGACCTGACCCGAAAAGGCCCGGCAGCGAGTAGGTTAACCACCTGCCCCGTGGGGCGCTGAAAATGTCCTTAATAGACTCCTCCAATTTTTAAAGTTTTACATGTTCATATTGACAATCAATCTGATAAGATTCAAAGAACACTGAATTAACACAGAATTCCATTCTTTAGTGAAATAACCCTCATACGTGGTTGTACATTTCTTAGCGAGTCTGAGACCCCTCGGAATCATCTCCAGATCTAGATATTTTTGGAGAGTTGTAGCGTCCCACCACGTACAGAGATTTAATATGATCATCAGAGGCAGACATATCCATATGATCCCTAGAAAAAATCTTACTTGCCTTGGTGGACTTCGTGAAATCATCCATGGTTCCAGAAAGGAAGTCCTTGTCCATCAGAGGTAATGGCAAAAATCCGTAGTAGCTTAGGGAATTAATTAAACAAGCAAATGCACAGTCCTGTAGCACATATGCCAGAGAAAGATAAATGTGAAGATGCAAACAGCTCACCAGACTGTTGAATGAGGCTAAGGTGCCCGGAAACCTGACTAGCAGTCAGGTGGAACTTGAGAAAAAAATGAAGGAAAATACAGCATCCGCATTCTAAAATTAAAACATGGCTTTATTGAAAAAATTAAAAACTAGAAAAAACCATGACAAAATTCCAAGTAGACTAGATAGCCCATCTACGTGTTTCGAAAAGTTAACCTGTTCTTTATCATGACAACATTAAATGCAAACACATTCAAGGGGTATTGAACGAGTGAATAAGCCACCTAGAGGGGGGGACTGGATTTATTTATTACGCAAAAGGGATGCATTTTGGATACAAATTGGGAACACGGTATCCTAAGAACTTGAATTACAAGACGGATCTATTTTATCTTTATTAATAACTAGATTGATTGGCCATTAGGTGTTATAAATGTGTTGCTCTCGTTGTAACCATATATGATTATGCTTACCAATACCAAATCCTTTCCCGTGTAGGGTTTGAGTAATTTAAATAGGAAACAGCTACCATAGATGTTGGGATCTTGATGAAAATCCGATAAATTGCGATTGGAGATGTGTTTTTGCGAATTATTATTTATTTTATGTTACAATATTCTAATTATATATCAATTTGTAAAATCACAATTATTTATATCTACCGTATACTGCATTCTGTATATGATGATAATTTTTATTAATATATTTTCTATTCTGACATTTTGATGGCGATATAAATGATTGTGATTACTGATGCTGGTTTTGAAGTAAGCATACAATCTATACTATCAACATTGTGATTATATATCAATCTATGAAGATCATGTTTCTTGGTGGTCTTTTTTTTGTGCATTTTGCGTAGATCAGTTCCAAGTGTTTTCCATATTGGTTGATTTCTGTGGCGCTGCACCTCACTTGGTGTAGGGATATATGTTCTGTGTTTGCATTTAATGTTGTCATGATTAAGAACAGGTTAACTTCGAAACGCGTAAACGGACTATCTAGTCTACTTGGAATTTTTTCATGGTATTTTCTACTTTTTAATTTTTTCAGTAAAGCCATGTTTTAATTTTATATGCGGATGCTGGATTTTCCTTAACTTTTTTCTCAACTCTGTTTGGGGATGATAGATTGATGTGCATAACTGTTTGACATTTAATAACTTGCTGAGTTCCTTTATGATCTTTGACGTAAATGGGATTCCCTGGTCAGTTAGGATCACTTTAGGAATCCCCACCCTAGAGAACATGCCAATAAGGTCTTTGGCTATGAGATTAGCTGACATATGACGCAGAGGTACCGCTTCCCGATATCGGGTTGCATAATCAAGAACGACAAGTATATATTGGTGTTCCCTTACAGACTTATTTACTGGACCCACCAGGTTCATGGCCACCCTTTTGAACGGTACCCCTATAATCAGCTGTGGTACAAAGGGGCTTCGAAAGTGTGGCTGGGGACTGGTCATCTGACATACTGGACAGGAATCACAAATCGTTTTACCCCTTTGTGCACACAGGGCCAGTAAATCCACTGCAGTATATGTTCTAAGGTTTTCTTATGGCTCAAGTGTCCGCCAAGTATGTTAGGATGGGTCAGGTTCATTACCAACATGCGATAGGCCTGTGGCACCAACAATTGTACAACCCTGTATTTTGACAACTCAATACAACAGGTCATGGGTCACCTCAAACCTGTTATCCGTCCCAGGTTGTTGGGGTTTCCCCATCAACAATTAACAAATCTTCCCTGGCCCGGGACAAATTAGGGTATCGGAGTTGTGCCATACCAAAATTGTCACTCGAGACATTTAAGTCTGACAATTCAGGAGCCGGCGGCGAGTCCTCTACTTCCCCGGCCATTATTTCCATGAGGTTCGTCTCCCCCTCCTCAACCCGATTGGAGGTTACTCCTACAGCTGGCACCTCCTCCTCAGGACCATTAGGCTCCTGCACTCATTCCGTAGAACCTTCTGTGGACTTTACCAGCCCTGACTCCAGTTCCTCAAGAAGCATAACTGTTGGCCATAAAGTCATGAATAGTGGAAAATCCCTTCCAACAATCAGTTCATCACAGCCACTTCATGGCATAGTCTTTTGGCAGGTGTATTTATTACCCATAGAGCAGTGGGATGGTCTTATAAGTCCCTGTGAATGCACAATACACCAAATTTCCTGCAGGTGAGCTCGGTGGGTTGCAGCAGGCTATCACGCACCAAGGTCACGAGACTCCCTGAGTCCAGTTATGCCACTGCTGGACTGCCCTCCACCTCAACCCAATACAGATGTCCATCACTGAGATCCTTTGGGGTGCCAGTCGCACAAACCAGTTTAGAAAAAAGGGACTGACAGAACCCAAAGTTAGTGTTCATAGGTTCAACCAGTTGAGGGCAGTCAGCTCTTACATGGCCTGGATCCTGACATCACCAGCAGACAACGGGGTCCCTCCCTGGAGATCTTTGGTAGCCCCATATCGCTCTAAAATGTCCACGATCTGGAGCATATTATTGGGAGTTGCTTTTCCCACCCAGCATTGGAGGGGTAAAGTAAGGCCCTCCAGAACTTATCAGCTACAATGCGGTCCACCATAGCAGTGGGTGACAGTATCTAGGGCTGCAACCATTTCTGTATCCAGTGAACCTTGGGACCTGGCTGGTTTAGAAGAGTCATACTCTGACTCATATACCCGTTGGGCCTGAACTAGCACATTTACACCCAGTCGTGCCAGGATCTCACCCCTGACTACTGCGTAGTCCTTTGTTGCTTGTCCGGCAGGTCACGATAGGCCTTCTGGGGTCCTGCTGCCAGAAATGGAGCACCTATTTCTGAACATTGGTCCCGAGGTAGTCCGTCTCTCTCGGCCACTCTTTCGAAAATATCCAGGTAGGACTCAACGTCATCGTTGGCCTCAATTTTCGGCATCACTGCACAAACTGCTTCCCTGGAATCACAAATTATCGATTATCAGTGGAGCTCCTGCTGCCTGTGACAACATCACGAGCTGTATCAGCAGATGGTTAGTCTCCTGCTGCTTTTGCATATCCTCCTCCTGCTGCCGAGTAGTCTTGTAGCACCCCCAAGCCACTCAGGGCACTACAGGGAACTGCATCCTCTTGGCGATGCAGGACCTACCCCCTGGGACCTGGAGTAACAGTGCCGATACCACAAAGCACACCCAAAATCCTATTTCTCCACTCCACACCGGGCATAGAGGGTTAACCATGTAGGGGATGGTCGCCATGGAAAGGAACGAGTCCCGGGGTTAGCCAGCCTGGTGGGAGGGGTCAGCAGTCAGTCAAGTGTCGAGAGAAGTGTGGCGCGCAGGGAGGTGTGCGGACATGCCTGAGCTGGGTCCATGCAACGGTGATGTGACCCTGGAGGCATGGGAGAGAGGTCACCAGGTCGGGTACGGAGAGATACCGCTGGGACCAGAGCATGAACTGGGCACAGGGTCCTAGATCAGGCGCCAGTTCTACACGGCTTCATAAATACCTGCCCGGTGATCACACCTTCATGGACTTCACCAAACCAAATAATCCAGGGGCATCAGCAGTAAACTAGGATCGGATTCAGACACTTACCTCCCCACAGGGTCCGCACTACCCGCCGTACGGAGGAGACTGTTACCCCAAAAGGGATAATCGGGCCTAAGCGCTCCAAGCTACGGGGACCCAACCAACAGAGAGTGTCGGGGACAGAGAAACCTGGGTCACTACATTGGCACTGATACTCCATGGGACCTGAACCAGCAATCCCTGGGTCCGAGTAAGTAGAGACTGTTAAAGACAACCTGGTGTGGTCTCCTGTCACATCTTCCAGGCACGACCCTACCTTCGGAAGGGCCTAACACCATTGCTGCAACCACCACCAGCTCTGGAAGTACCCACATTCTTCAGCAGCGACGGTTCTCCATCTTTAACCGCAACCCGCAGGTTACATGAACATTAACTCTTATCTCCCCTGTAAATACTCCCCTTTTACAAAAGAAGCCCCAGGGCACAAGACCGGGCAACGGCCACCAGAGTGACATTCCCATTTGCAACCGCCCGGGACCGAGTATCCCCTTTCCTTGGCGCGACAGCTTCTTTTTCTGGCGTCACGAACAGGATACGGACAAGGCCCGTTAACACGGGTGACGTGTGCCTTAAGGAACTGTATTTAATGGACTGTTTGTGCAAAGACTGTCGCCATCTTTAATTGTGAAAAACGGGCTGTGCCATCACTGTGCCCAAAAGGGCGCAAAACTGCAAAAGCGCGCAAATAGAAGCCCCGCCCACGAGTCCTGAGAGCGTGGGCGGAAGTCGGCAGTAACTGGACCCGGAAGCTCCCAGTGTGCCCCAGTCCCTACGAGACTGGTGAGAAATGACCGAGGGGCAACAAAGGACGCAGGCACCGGATGACGGGAGCGCTGCGGGGCCTTCCCAGGCCATGCAAGGCAATGACAACGCGGTGGGATCTGCTCCGGTAAACAAGCAGCAGCACCTGTAGCCGCGGCGGTCGCCCTGATAGTGCCGATTACCTTACCGTATGTACTCGGCGCAGCCTGGCTGCCCCAATATGATGGCAAACTCGACGCCTTACCGGGATTTAAAAAGAAAATTTGCATTGTACTGGACATGTACACGATTACCGGCAGGCAGCGGGCGTCTGTGGTGTTAGGACATAAGGAACCTTGCGTTATACTACCTTCAAACTTTGATAATCAGAAAACTTGCCTAATCAGTTAAGACTAGGGAAGAACAACATCCACTGTTTCACGTGACCACTTGAAAAAATGCCCAGAACTGCTGAAGCCAAGAGAAGAAATACCAAACCAACCGCAAGCAGAAGAGAAGAAAGAAAAAGTGATCCATACTATCTTGAGAGACTTTCCAGAGAATTGGCATCAGTATAATGTATAATGTTATCATTGTGCCAGTCCTTACATTTCCACAAGCTGCATAGGAACTAGTTCCAGAAGAGCCCTCAGACCATACACTAGTAGGCTTACGAAGAACACGTAGACAATTGCCTACCCCACCTTCAGACAGTAGGGCGACACCTGCCATTAGGTGTTATACAGTGTGTCCACCCATATCCTATCCACTGCCATTAACTTGAGAATGGCGGCAGCTATAGGCATAGAAGTGGTGTCTAGGTATAGTAAGGTAGCCATGCTCTACGCAATGAATCCACCTATAGCGCCACCTGGTGGAAAACAACGTAGTTAGCATTCTTATTTCGAATACACACAAAAACCACAAAGGTAAATATTGAGGTAGTTATTATATCAAAATACCACCACTAGGACTACTCTCATAAAAATATATTTTATTAATAAATATTAAAAAAAGAACATGTGTGGTGTTCTTATCTTTCAATTTCGTACATCACATAGACATATATATACAAGTGCAAGTGTAAACCATGGTTAAACCCACGCCTGAGCGCAGCTATAGACAGTGGTTTATAGAGAGGGGGACAGATGTTAGTACGTCACTGTCCGGCTAGTAGTTGTTTAATGTACACTGTATCTACCTCCTTGTTTGTAGATGTATATGTTGATTATACTCTACTAAAAGGTATATAGCTCTCACTGTCCTTGTCAGCCTCCAGCAGGGATAACCACCACCAGAAAAGTGATAAAAGTGCAAACAAATGAACCATAGACAAACAAACAGTGGCAATGCGTTAGCTGTCCAGGGTTCTCATATTAGGCATAATTTCCCTAATCAAAGGTTGCTGGATAGTTTAGGTAGGAGCCTGGAGTTCCACTTAACTAATGGATCCCCCTGCTCTCCTGACGCGTTTCACCCCCCCTAACGCAGTAAAAGGGGATCATCAGAGGATTTTTTGTGAGTCACTTCTCAAGAAAGGACACCTAGAAAGATGAACGAAAAAATGTTGTAAGTATATAGATAAACGACTGCATTGTTCTAGGCACATATAGCTATATAGGTACACTTACAGGGGACCAGTCCTCTTTTTTAGAGTGCTAATAAGTGTTCCCTCTTAATATGTGGTTACATGAGCGGACTGTTCAAACGTCCAGGATAAGGATGAAGCTTATTTAGTAGTTGGTCCCTGTAGAAATGTATAGGAAAAGTGGGCGGGTAATTCCATATTATTCATATGCTCAGGCAAAATTTATCATACACATAAAGTCTGGATTTCTACCTGTATATAGATGTAGTGGTGTATACACTTTTTAGTCAATAAAGAGGCAGTTTTTTATCCACTATAATTCTCCAGGAGACGTATGGTCCTATGATTATAATAGGTTGTATATTCGTCCCTCCTGTAGGGATAATAAGATGCGTATACATGATTATACATGTCCTCCGTTTGGGGTATACTATAGAGACACACATTTTATGGTTTTTTATATTACCTCTTGACGGGACCAGAGTGGGTTTTTCAACCTTCAAATCACTCAGGAAATTGAATATATAGGTGACCTCTTTTCAGGCGAATGTATAGGATATGACAGATAATTTGTCCTGTAAAGGAATAGCATCATTGATTTACTACCTTTATTGAAAACCGTGCATATGCGTTACTTACTGGCACTCAGGGGTATACCTGTAAGGGCAATCAGCGGTGTGTAGGCAAAACCAAAACCCTACCACAGGGATATAAATTGGTGAGTCACTTCATGTATTAACTGCAAAAAAACCAACATAACGGATACTTGTATTTCTGGTTTCACTATCAGCCCAAGAAGCATAATCGTAACCATTGTCCAGTCTTATGCATCTATATATGACAGTTATCCTGCAGTCGCTGTTAAAGCAGCAATAGTCCCCCATCATATAGGTATGATAATGGCCCATTGCAGCTACACACTGTGGCAGAGGTCCCAGAATATTATTAAGTATATTAGAGGTCAGTGCACCTTGCTTGTAAGGGGGAAGTTTCCTATGGTATAGCATTCCCATAAGGTTGAATCACAAAGATGTATATCTTCTGTGAGACTGCACATAAATATATACAGTGCCATAAGAACTATTTTATACATAAGGGTGTCTGGCTCCTGATTATAGGGGCCACTGTCTGCAACACAAGGGATCAGTGTACTTAGATAGTCCCCCTATGAACGGTTAAAGAGCATACCTTGTTCCTGGAGCTCTACCAGTAAGGACTGTGAGTCCCGAGTGACATACACTCTAGCACACTGGGAGCTCACAAATGACCCGTGCCGTCTCGGTCTGTGCCTGCTGTCTGGACTGGTGACCTGCACGGTCTGCGGGCCTTTTATTAATGGAGTCCCGGAGGTAAGTTTCCTCCGTCCGAAAACCGGAAGTAGCGCGTGGCCGGAAGTGATGTATCGGCATTTTCTCGTTCCCATGTCACAGACTAGATCATGTGATCCGTACTGGGCGGGGTTTAGGGAAACAACTTCCTCCAGTAATATCTGTAGTGTGGAACGCATCTGCGTTCCACAGGCACATCAGTGTTGGAAATATAGCGATATTAATGTAGGACTCACGTACAATAAGCAATTCAGAGCGCTGCTTATAGAAGCGAAATTCCTATAGACGATGTATATATATATAGTGACCGGCCATGATGTATTCATATATACATTTCATTTTATATGCCTATATCACAGAACAGATCATGTGATCTGTACTAGATGGATACATATGATGTGTCATCCTTGGTGGTATGACATACATATATATAGGGCATTACAGAGGGGGACTTGTAATATATGTAAGTGGTAGTGCTAGCCATATTGGGAGCATAATAATAGTGCTGGCCATATCCAGGGCATTCATTCCTATATATAAAAACGTGTTAAATAGGGCACCAGTTTCGTGGTGGTAATAACCATCTTAAAGGACAGAGATTATGCTAGATCTATGTGCATCTCGGTAGGGATATATCAGCGCCCCCATGTTTATGGTATATCGCAAGATGCTTGATATCCAAGTGTTATTATATACATAGAGATATATTTCAGAGCCTTAGATACGTAAAAAGGGCTCATATCATAATGCGAGAAGCACCTGGTTACATAATTTCTTTGCACTGTTCTCTATAGACCACATTCCTCCTGAGGGTGTGAAGGTGGAGAGAGCATATAGGTATATATGTACTCATTGCTGAATACAGGGTACATGCTTGCCACTATATCCAATACATAGAGTTGTAATTTCTACATTCCAACGTATAAGCGTACATCCAACTAAATGTATGTGCTATTACACTAGTGTGGCACCCCAGGGTTGCCACAGTAACAACACAAAGGGTTAACTCCCCACACACAACACCAAGACCTCCTGGCCAGAAGGGGGAGACCAAGCTGCTTCCCTAGATATTCTGGTGGAGGGAGGAAATGGTCAGGAGTAGTTTCAGTTTGGAAGTTCAGTGCAGAGCACTGAGGAGAAAGGATCTCTGAAGGTTGGAAGCTGGCTTTAGCTCACCTCAGGATCCACTGACCAATTCCAGGCCTAGCTGAGGGTCTGAGGAAAGGAGAAAGCGTACACAGAGGAACATTCCTGGGAGGCAGAGCATTGCTGAGCTCATCCCAGTGGAGCACACAAGAACGGATGCTGGATCCGAGACTGCAGGTTACATACTGCACAGTTACCACCAGAGAAGTGAAGATTCCAGATCTTTCACCTGTACCACAGACACAAGCAACAAGCGCAGAGTTCAGGAACATACTAGTAAGGACTCGAGTTGCCTGTCAGGTCGGTACCTAGGAGCAGAGCAGAGCAGAGCCAGCTGCCTAGTTCACACAGCGGCAGGGCCACAGACACACAGTGCAGGCAAGGAAGCCAAAACGGCCCGGCTGGGTGGGAGAAACCCTGAACCCCTCACAGACTCCGTGGACAGTACTCTGCTGAATACCATCATCAGTAAAGGACAAAGAAACTGCAAAACCGTGAGTCTGCCTGTTTATTGTGCTCATGTCCTGTACTCCCCCCATAGACTAACACACTGCCCCGGGGAAAAGGCTTTACCCGTGGGGAGCCGTCCCATCTCAAGCTGCCTTCCATCACCCCCGGAGGTTCTGCAGCAGCGGTGGTCATCTCTGATCACATTCCACGGGTGGCGTCACGAACATAACCCCCCTTTTTATTGTGGAACCAGGGAGCACAGACTGGGTCACGACACCGTGATCGCCTTTCCAGAAGCAACCCCTTGGCCCGGTTCTGGGTATCCCCTTAACCCCTGGTGACACAACTTTGGCGTCACGAACAGGATGCGGACTGGACCCGGCTGCAACCCGGGTGACGTGCGCCTTTAAAGACTTGTTGCATCGCATAAAAGACTTGCACTGTGAATTGTTGCAACAAAGAACGGACTTTAAACTTTGCAAAGATACCTGGAAAAATCCAAAAACATCATTGGTAAAATTTTCCAGGCGCCATCTTTAATCGCGCCATTAGCTGCTACGCGCGGGAGAACAGCGCGCCTAAACTAAGACTCCGCCCACCGCTTGCAGAGGAGGTGCGCTCGGTGCTGCGACCCGAACGAAAACGCAGAAAAGTGTCCCAGGCTTGCTGTCAAGAAGACTGGTGAAATTAACTAAGGGGGCGCAAAGATGTCGCAGCAGGGAGACGCTGTTGTACCCGGCGGTTCAGCGGCACCTATCATGCCGTTCCTGATGCCGTACACCCCGGGTGCAGTGTGGCTGCCGCAGTACTCAGGTGAGCCCAACACACTTAATGACTTTATCGGAAAGCTAAAAATCTACTACAGCATGTACCCCCTGACAGAAGCTCAGCGTGTTGGTATGCTTATGGGACAGTTAACTGGCAATGCCCAGCGGGAGGCTACATCCTGGCCGGACGATGCAAAGGACACTGTAGAGCATATAATAGCTGGACTAAAAGCAGCTTTTGAATCCACTGCCGGCAGCCGGGCTAAAATGAGGTTCTTTGGATGCAAGCAAAAACCTAGAGAGAGCACAAGAGACTTTGCCTTAAACTTACAGGAGGCGCTCAGAGCACTTAAATTAGCAGAACCTGCCTTAGCCCCTGGAGCAGATAAGCTGCTGATAGACCAATTCCTGGATGGACTCTCATCCCCTTCCCACCGGGGACAACTGAGCATGATGGTGATCCAGGATCCAGGACTAACATTTGCCCAGCTAAAGGATAGAGCCATCCGCCTCCAGCAGGTGGAGGAGCCGCAGGATATAGACTCTGTTCAACACCTTACAGTGGCACCCCAGCAGCCAGTAGTGCCGGTGACATCGGCCATGTCAGCGGCTGCTGCTAACCACCTGGAGCCGATCACTAATGAGGCTCTACATCAAAAGCTTGAAGCCCTTACAGACACTGTTGCTTCCATGGCTAGAATCGTCCAGGAGCTGCGTGGATCCAAGTCTGCACCCAAGATTGAGCTGGCGACCAGCAAGGAGGATGTCCCATGGATGAGGCCTAGGAGATACCAAGCGACGAGAGGACGACCCAGCGACCGCTACCAGCCGGATGGACAGCCCATTTGCCGCCGTTGCAATGAGCCAGGTCACTTTGCCCGTGAATGTGCTTTAAATGGGGATCCCCTGGGGAGGCGGGCCGCTCCTCAGGAATGAACTCTCAAGGTCCTTCACCCTGGCACGACAAGTATGTGGGGGGACGTCCAGTCATCCCCATCGTGCTGGATGGCATTCCGCTCAACGCCTTGCTGGACACTGGTTCCCAAATAACATCAATTCCGCATGTCCTTTATAAGAGGTACTGGGCTGATTCTGACGTTAGCAGTGGTCCATCTAATGTTGCATTGAATATATGGGCTAGCAATGGTGAATTAGTACCACAGGTTGGTTTCAGAGAAATGACCATTAAGATTGGGAGAGTAGAATTGCAGAATCAGGGTATTATCATTGTTGATGTTGACCGACGAGAACGTGAACCAACTATGCTGCTAGGAATGAATGTAATTGAAAATTGTTTTGCAGAGGTAATTACTGTCTTGCAGCAGATCGTCGAGACTGCCAAACCTGGGCAACAGAGACTCCTGCAGAAGGAAATTAAAGCCTTGATGCTGAAGCAGCAGGTAGAAATGTCAGGAGGTGAAATTGGCAGTGCAAGGGTAAGTGACCCAATACCTATTGTAATTCCTCCCAAAACTGAAATGCTGGTCTGGTGTAGAGCCGCAATAGGCATCAGAGGGCGAGACTATCAGGCCCTGGTAGAACCTGTGTACTCAGACAGTAGGCCCACTGTATTGACGGCCAGAGGAATAGTTGAGGTACACAGGGGGAGAGTGCCAATACGCCTTCTAAATTGTGGGGAAGATGAGGTCACCCTACCTAAGTATGCTACCATGGCTAAGCTATATACGGTTGACAACAACGCCATCACCACCGTTGAGCCCTTGAAGCCGTCAAGTCAGGCGGAAGACAATGGCTCAGAGGGAAAGCTGGAGGATTGGTGCCAAAAGCTACATGTAGGTACCAATTCTACACCCTCCCATCAAAAGCATGGAGTATACAGGGTAGTGAAAGAATATGAACAAATATTCAGCAAACACCCATTAGACTTTGGGCAGATCAAAGGGGTAGAGCACACTATACCCACAGGTAACCATCCACCCATAAAGGAGAGGTATAGACCAGTACCACCAGCTCACTACCAATGCGCCAAAGACATGCTCAAAGAAATGAAAGAAGCAGGGGTGATAAGAGACAGTTGTAGCCCCTGGGCAGCCCCACTAGTGCTAGTTAAGAAAAAAGATGGGACCATGAGGATGTGTGTAGACTACAGACAGATCAACCGCATTACACACAAGGATGCATACCCATTACCTAGGATAGAAGAGTCATTGGCTGCATTAAAATCCGCTACTTACTTTTCCACCCTAGATCTGACTAGTGGGTATTGGCAAGTTCCTGTGGCAGAGGCTGATAAGGAGAAGACAGCATTCACCACGCCGATGGGCCTCTGTGAGTTCAATTGTATGCCGTTTGGACTCTGCAACGCGCCTGGTACCTTCCAGCGAATGATGGAGTGCTGCCTAGGACATAAGAACTTTGAAACTGTCCTCCTGTACCTGGATGACGTCATAGTCTACTCCAAGACCTATGAACAGCATCTACAAGACCTGGCGGAAGTGTTTGAAGCCTTATCCGGATACGGCATGAAAATCAAGCCATCCAAGTGTCACCTTCTAAAGCCAAGGGACATGGCTTTAGACCTGGGACATGTCGTGAGCTCAGAAGGGGTAGCACCAGATCCTGAAAAAGTTACCGTGATCAGAGATTGGCCGAGACCCACCAGCGTGAAAGAGGTGAGGCAATTCCTGGGACTGGTAGGCTACTATAGAAGATTTATAAAAGGGTTCACGAAGCTAGCAGCTCCCCTACAAGACATCCTGGTAGGACAGTCAAAGAAGTCTGCAGCCCGAAATCCTCCTTTCCAGTGGAGTGATGAGAGGGAAGAGTCCTTTAAGAAGTTGAAGTGGGCACTGACAGGAGAAGAGATCCTGGCATATCCAGATTACCATCAACCCTTCATTTTGTACACGGATGCCAGTAACGTGGGACTAGGAGCAGTATTGTCTCAAAAGCAGGAAGGCAAAGAGAAAGTTATTGCCTTTGCAAGCAGGAAGCTCCGGCCTACAGAAAGAAACCCTGAGAATTACAGCTCCTTCAAGTTAGAACTACTGGCAGTAGTTTGGGCTGTAACAGAGCGTTTCAAACACTACCTGGCAGCTGCAGAATTTACCATCTTTACTGACAACAATCCGTTGACCCACCTGGATTCTGCAAAACTAGGTGCGCTGGAACAGCGATGGATAGCCCGACTGTCAAACTACAACTTTGTCATCAAGTACAGGGCAGGCCACAAGAATGGGAATGCAGATGCCTTATCCCGGATGCCACACTCGGGGGACGTGGAAGAGGAACCGGAGGGACTGGAAGAAATTGAGCTGCCGGCCTTTCACCATCCTAAGGTGGGACAGTATCAACCGAGTGTCTACCAAAAACAACAGCAGGCAACTCTCAACCCATTAGCACACCACGGATGGGCTGACACACAAGACAGCGATCCAGCTGTGAAGCTAGTGAAAGAACTGCTTACACAACAAGGTGCATACCCTAATCAGAATGCCCCAGCTGAGACACAACATCTCTGGAAAGAGAGAGGTAAATTGTTCCTGTACCAAGGGAAGCTCTGTAGAAGGCACACCAATCCAAAAACACATGAGTTGGTCTGGCAGATCATCGTGCCCAAGAGAGACGTCAAGATGGTTCTGGAAGCTTACCACGACGGTGCTGGTCATTTTGGTTGGAAAAAGTTGGAAGTGCTCTTAAGAGAAAGATTCTACTGGGTTGGCATGAGAAAATCAATTGAAGATTGGTGTAGAAAATGCGGACCGTGCAACCTCAGAAGAAAGGATCAACAGAACCAGAGAGCTCCACTCCAGTCCATAGTAACCAAGCAACCACTCGAGCTAGTTGCATTAGACCACGTCAAGTTGTCACCAAGCCGGTCTGGCTATGTCTATGCCTTAACCATCGTGGACCATTACTCACGCTTCTTAGTGGTGGTACCCGTGAAAGACCTTACAGCTAGAACAGCAGCTAAAGCATTCCAGACGTCCTTTTGCAGACCCCATGGTTACCCAGAACAAGTCCTTGCAGATCAAGGTCCAGCTTTTGAATCACAGATTTTCCAAGAATTCTGCAACATGTATGGCTGTAAGAAGATCCGCACAACAGCATACCATCCCCAAACAAATGGCTTATGTGAGAAGATGAACCATATTGTGATTGACCTGTTGAAGACCTTACCAGAGTCGGAAAGAAATCAATGGCCAGAGAAATTGCCAGACTTGGTGGACTTGTACAATCATGTCCCGGTGAGTTCTACAAACTGCACCCCCGCTTACCTTATGCGTGCAAGGCCCGGTAAACTGCCAATTGATTTAGATATGGGAATTCTGAAGCCAGATGCGGAAGCTCAAGAATCCAATTGGGATACCCTACGTCAGCAGCAGTATCGCCAAGTACAAGAGTGCGTAGAGAAAAGTCTCCAACAAGCTAGGGGAAGACAGGAGAGAACCTTCAACCAGCATGCTCTAGCAACCCCATTGCAACCTGGTGACCAAGTTCTCAAGAGGAAACGGCGCACAAACAAATTGGATAATCAGTGGGAAACCACCCCATATACAGTCTTACCATCCAGTATGGATAATCCCAAAGTGTGTCTAATCAGTAAGGATGAAGGAAGGACATCAGCTGTCGTGTCAAGAGATCAACTCAAACCGTGTCCTGAAACCCTGAAGACACCAGAAGTCACCTTACCCATACAGGTACAACCTGTCAAGAAGGAAGAAGATGTATTCCATACAGTCTTAGGAGATTTCCCAAAAACATGGCCAAATTACTATGGAGCAGTAGTAGTCCCAATGATCGCCTTCCCTCAAGTGGTGGAACCACCATCAGAACCCATACCACAAGAAGTCCCAATACATGAAGAACTGGAAGTTGAAACCGTAGAGGAAGAACAGATTCCTGGTCCCAGTGAGCTTGCCAGTCCTACAGTCAGTCCACCATCCTCACAAGTACCAGAAACACCAAATAGGTACACTTCCACCCACACCATTATGCTAAGTACACCCAGTACACCAGCAGTACGCAGGTCACAGCGTAGTACTCAGGGTCAGATACCAGCAAGATATAAAGACTAATGTGAAATTGCATATAAAATGTACATATGTTATAATGTTTATATGAAAAACCGTAACAGTTTATTGTACAGAAAAGGTGAGAGAAGAGTGGTGTAAGGTGGCAGCCCGGAGAGTTACAACTTGATCACATGTTGGTGGCCCGAGGGCCGTGAGGCCTACTGCACTTATGACCAGAGTAGAGACACCTTTAAGAAGTGTTTGTTGATTGAAATGTTTATTTAATTGCAACGTTAAGACCAAAAGCCCAGTACCTACAGAGACTATACTGTATGAACACTTATATATTTTTGAACATTTTGGACTCTTTTTGAGCTTTAAGGTTTTTGTATTTTTTCCTTTTGAGACTCTGTATTTATATATACACTTGTTGTTCATAACTTGTTTGTTTGTTTCACAGTCCCGGAGTACTGTTCTTCACTAAGGGGGAATGTGGCACCCCAGGGTTGCCACAGTAACAACACAAAGGGTTAACTCCCCACACACAACACCAAGACCTCCTGGCCAGAAGGGGGAGACCAAGCTGCTTCCCTAGATATTCTGGTGGAGGGAGGAAATGGTCAGGAGTAGTTTCAGTTTGGAAGTTCAGTGCAGAGCACTGAGGAGAAAGGATCTCTGAAGGTTGGAAGCTGGCTTTAGCTCACCTCAGGATCCACTGACCAATTCCAGGCCTAGCTGAGGGTCTGAGGAAAGGAGAAAGCGTACACAGAGGAACATTCCTGGGAGGCAGAGCATTGCTGAGCTCATCCCAGTGGAGCACACAAGAACGGATGCTGGATCCGAGACTGCAGGTTACATACTGCACAGTTACCACCAGAGAAGTGAAGATTCCAGATCTTTCACCTGTACCACAGACACAAGCAACAAGCGCAGAGTTCAGGAACATACTAGTAAGGACTCGAGTTGCCTGTCAGGTCGGTACCTAGGAGCAGAGCAGAGCAGAGCCAGCTGCCTAGTTCACACAGCGGCAGGGCCACAGACACACAGTGCAGGCAAGGAAGCCAAAACGGCCCGGCTGGGTGGGAGAAACCCTGAACCCCTCACAGACTCCGTGGACAGTACTCTGCTGAATACCATCATCAGTAAAGGACAAAGAAACTGCAAAACCGTGAGTCTGCCTGTTTATTGTGCTCATGTCCTGTACTCCCCCCATAGACTAACACACTGCCCCGGGGAAAAGGCTTTACCCGTGGGGAGCCGTCCCATCTCAAGCTGCCTTCCATCACCCCCGGAGGTTCTGCAGCAGCGGTGGTCATCTCTGATCACATTCCACGGGTGGCGTCACGAACATAACCCCCCTTTTTATTGTGGAACCAGGGAGCACAGACTGGGTCACGACACCGTGATCGCCTTTCCAGAAGCAACCCCTTGGCCCGGTTCTGGGTATCCCCTTAACCCCTGGTGACACACTAGTGCAGTCTCAACAAGGTATATATTTTACATGGTAAAAATGACCATGTGCGGGGCATATAGTATATGCACAAAACTTATGCCTATCAGTATCAATATCGACAACCCGGGAGTGGATATTGACACTGATAGGCATAAGTTTTGTGCATATACTATATGCCCCGCACATGGTCATTTTTACCATGTAAAATATATACCTTGTTGAGACTGCACTAGTGTAATAGCACATACATTTAGTTGGATGTACGCTTATACGTTGGAATGTAGAAATTACAACTCTATGTATTGGATATAGTGGCAAGCATGTACCCTGTATTCAGCAATGAGTACATATATACCTATATGCTCTCTCCACCATCACACCCTCAGGAGGAATGTGGTCTATAGAGAACAGTGCAAAGAAATTATGTAACCAGGTGCTTCTCGCATTATGATATGAGCCCTTTTTACGTATCTAAGGCTCTGAAATATATCTCTATGTATATAATAACACTTGGATATCAAGCATCTTGCGATATACCATAAACATGGGGGCGCTGATATATCCCTACCGAGATGCACATAGATCTAGCATAATCTCTGTCCTTTAAGATGGTTATTACCACCACGAAACTGGTGCCCTATTTAACACGTTTTTATATATAGGAATGAATGCCCTGGATATGGCCAGCACTATTATTATGCCCCCAATATGGCTAGCACTACCACTTACATATATTACAAGTCCCCCTCTGTAATGCCCTATATATATGTATGTCATACCACCAAGGATGACACATCATATGTATCCATCTAGTACAGATCACATGATCTGTTCTGTGATATAGGCATATAAAATGAAATGTATATATGAATACATCATGGCCGGTCACTATATATATATACATCGTCTATAGGAATTTCGCTTCTATAAGCAGCGCTCTGAATTGCTTATTGTACGTGAGTCCTACATTAATATCGCTATATTTCCAACACTGATGTGCCTGTGGAACGCAGATGCGTTCCACACTACAGATATTACTGGAGGAAGTTGTTTCCCTAAACCCCGCCCAGTACGGATCACATGATCTAGTCTGTGACATGGGAACGAGAAAATGCCGATACATCACTTCCGGCCACGCGCTACTTCCGGTTTTCGGACGGAGGAAACTTACCTCCGGGACTCCATTAATAAAAGGCCCGCAGACCGTGCAGGTCACCAGTCCAGACAGCAGGCACAGACCGAGACGGCAGGGTCATTTGTGAGCTCCCAGTGTGCTAGAGTGTATGTCACTCGGGACTCACAGTCCTTACTGGTAGAGCTCCAGGAACAAGGTATGCTCTTTAACCGTTCATAGGGGGACTATCTAAGTACACTGATCCCTTGTGTTGCAGACAGTGGCCCCTATAATCAGGAGCCAGACACCCTTATGTATAAAATAGTTCTTATGGCACTGTATATATTTATGTGCAGTCTCACAGAAGATATACATCTTTGTGATTCAACCTTATGGGAATGCTATACCATAGGAAACTTCCCCCTTACAGGCAAGGTGAACTGACCTCTAATATACTTAATAATATTCTGGGACCTCTGCCACAGTGTGTAGCTGCAATGGGCCATTATCATACCTATATGATGGGGGACTATTGCTGCTTTAACAGCGACTGCAGGATAACTGTCATATATAGATGCATAAGACTGGACAATGGTTACGATTATGCTTCTTGGGCTGATAGTGAAACCAGAAATACAAGTATCCGTTATGTTGGTTTTTTTGCAGTTAATACATGAAGTGACTCACCAATTTATATCCCTGTGGTAGGGTTTTGGTTTTGCCTACACACCGCTGATTGCCCTTACAGGTATACCCCTGAGTGCCAGTAAGTAACGCATATGCACGGTTTTCAATAAAGGTAGTAAATCAATGATGCTATTCCTTTACAGGACAAATTATCTGTCATATCCTATACATTCGCCTGAAAAGAGGTCACCTATATATTCAATTTCCTGAGTGATTTGAA